>NC_051158.1:3410705-3444656 GCF_013339745.2 Dermacentor silvarum
TTGCACTGAGAACCATGCATCTCAAATAATGCATCTACAATTTTTTTCTGAATAAAGGTAATTTGGATTTGGGGCAAGTGTTCGTGTGCATGTAGATTTTCTATTTCGACACTCTGCATCCTGAAAATTCCTGAATGTGGAACCGAACAAATGCGGAGTGCCCCGCCACCTCGCTCTTCACATTGCACGTGATAGTAAACAAAAATGTGGTAGTGAAATACACTTCAAGCAAAGCAACTCCGGGAGAAAATTGAGTGGAGATCAGGCAGTGTTTTAGCGGAACATGCGGTTAGCCATGGAGTTCGCCTTTTTCAGCCGTAAGTACCTCAAACAGCACAAAATTGCTCGATGCAACACACTGTGACTTCTGCGTATTTCTATAATAGTACCGAAGTTAACATTTCAAGATAAGGCAACTACTTCTACCGCAGGATACATTGCGTGGTGCCATTTACACAAAATGACATTTGTGACCTTTGTTTTAGCCAAGTAGAGTTGTCGGTTTTTCTAAATACAAGTACTTCTAAACGTAAACATTTCTTGAACGCTCCCTGCGATCTTGTTTTGTGAATAATTTGGATTCAAATGATTTTTTGTGTCTGGTTTCAAGTTCACTACGAAAAATGTAAAGAAAATCTGTGCATTAAAACAAAAGTCATTGAGCATCCAAATTCAAAAGAGAACTACACAATGAGAAAAATAGTTTGTTTCACATATCACGCTTTCTTATTCTTCTTGTCGCTGCATTTGATAACGGTGCCTTCATGCACATGTACCGATAGCGTACATGTATAGATTGCTTTGTCACCATGGCGAATACCTGCGCTTCGTGACAGCGTCGCTTTGATAGTACATATGGACGCTACCAACGGCAAGGAGGGTAGACGTTGAAGTCGAGAGCTTGCCAATTTTAGTTTACTCGTTTGTGAGGAAGTGAGGGCAGCAGCGAGAAAATAAGAAGGGGTCACGTCGTCCTTACTTCGGAGAAATGGCTGGAAGGGAGAAAGGGGCCACCAGGAGGCGACTCTCCAGTGAAAGAGAAGTATAGCAGAATGCGATGCTGGGCAAGTTCGTTCCTGCTGGAACGTGGTTCTGGCGCCGCAAAACTAGGTGGAAAAAAGAAGGGACGGATAACAGCGCCAACTTCCAACACTGAATTTTATTACCCTAAAAAACCCATATTTTATACAAATACGATTGACATGCGCACAACCACCAAGGGCGCGCACTACACGTGTAAACATAAAAAAACAGCCTCTGATGGCCTGTCTGGTCGGTTTTCTAGAAGATAACGCTGTATTTTTTTGTGCCACGTGTAGTGCACTTGATGGTTGCGCGTGATGCACACCTGTTTATAAGTATAAAATATGCGTGTTTCGATGTAAAAAATTTTAGTTACAAGTTGGCGCTCTTTTTGTGCCTTTTTTTCAGTTTGTTTTTCTGCGCCAGAACAGCACTTCAAAGCCAAGTATGTTTCGATTGAAGTTGTTCTACAGGTGCTTCTTGTCGTTTCCTACATCGTGGCACCTTCCTTTTGCAGCTAGTTTAGTTAATTTGGTCTTGCCTCCTAATGGCAAAAACTTCGAATCGTTTTCATGTTAGATTTAGTGCGGTGAGGCTTCTCAAGATATTCTGCGCACTTTCCGGTACCTCTGTATGTCTGCACCTAACAGTAATATTTTCAGGCCAACTTACGGCACTGAACATGTGCCGCTGGGCCTGTGTTGTTCTTCATTACTTAAGACAATGACACACAAAACATATCGCCATCAATTCCATCCCAATCGTAACATGTATTTCTAATTACAATAACGTCGCCAACGATTTTCAAGGGATAGCAGTGCCGCTAGTTTAGTTCTTGCACAATTCCGTGAAGCACGAGAAAAAACACATATATCGTGAACTTAACCAATTACTGCGACCAGCATTTATATTACATTCGTATGTAATGTAAATCAGGAAGCGCAATGGGTCGGTGAATGCTTTGATAACAGATTTTTACATGCCGGGGAAAATATAATGATGAACTTAATTAATCAGTGCGCTAAAGCGATATTTCAACGTTGTAACAGATATTACTATTAGATGGTAATGGAATAGTCAGGTCAAGAAAGTAATCCACTAAAAACAACGGGCGAAGAAGGATTAAGCTTGCGTATCGCTAGATAGCTGTAGCGTTCTTCCTGAGAGAACACTGTAAGATATAGGCTAATGTATAGAATGGCATGTTTGCATTGTTGATGTCTAATGGCTAATCATAAATTCAGTGCGAAGCAATAAAACCCATAAAAGCACACATGCCATGATTGCTCATAGACAAATATTATTTATTATAAAACGAATGATAGGTCGACGGCTAAGTGTGGTCTTAAGTAGCACTAACTTGACGAAACAAAGAATGAAGGGAGACACTTCTTCGTTCTTGTATTTCGTCATATTAGTGTTACTTAAGATCATTCTTGGTGTAAACTAAATTCGGGAATAAATTTGTATACCCCCGAAACAAAAGTGTGGAACGCGCTCAGAAGGCTAAAGGGCCAGCAGCCGCATCCACCGCCCTTGGCAAACGATCATGGAAAAGGGTTGGAGCACCAGACATAGGCTCTTGTGAACATTTTCTGTATGTATCTAGCTCCACGCACTTTTCACAGATATTCCTTGAATACAAAGAAATAGAAGAATAAAGTCACTGACCACAAATGCAGAGGAAACGATCCATTGAACCGTCCTTCAACATTGCAGAGCTTAGATCAGCATTGAACGCCTGCAAAAGCCCTGCCGTGGGAGCAGACAGGATCATGTATGACATGATCAAGAACATGCACATGAACACACAAATTACGCTGCACACACCTTTCAACGACATTTGGGCAGGCAGACGCCTTCCAACTACATGGTGTGATGACAGGTTCTTTCGTTTAAGGGTTTCAGACGGTTCTCTGAGGCGGAGCCTCCCAGAACCCAATTGAAGACAAAGCCGCTTGTTGTAGAACGCACACACAAAACGTTTAATATAACTAGAACGAAAAGAAAACCATAAACCAAACACACAAAGATAACATGAAACATGTAGCTTGAACGCTAATGATATCAGGCAAGTTCAGGCAGGCTGCGGGTGTGAGTATGCACTACAGTCTCGACCCGGTGAAGCGGAGACGAGACGACGAGAGGTGGCGTCCATCTCACCAGTGGTCGGGGCGTCGAATCGTTGTCCGGGCTACCAGAGCGTAGCAGCTCTGGCATGGAGAGAGAAGGCAGGTCGCTTGGCAGCACGGGCAGACGGCGGTGGCGTTCTGGCCGGGCAGCTGGTCGTGGAATTCGGGCCCGTAGCCCGACTGGTAACGTTCTGCCCACGGGCGCAGACGCTCACCGGCCTCGGGCAGCAGCAGTTGACTATCGGGCAGAGTGGCGATGCCCAGGAAGGCAGGCGGCTTGGCAGCACGGGCAGACGGCGGTGGCGTTCTGGCCGGGCAGCTGGTAGTGGAATTCAGGCTCGTAGCCCGACAACTCTCGTTCTGCCCACGGGCGCAGACGCTCACCGGCCTCGGGCAGCAGTTCCCGAACGGATGGAGTGGCGACGCCCAGGAATGGGTTAGCAGGCGGCCCGAGCCGGGCGAAGTCCTGGTGGCTCGGGTCCGGAACCCGACGGCCGTCTTCAACCCCCGATCCGGTGGCCGAACTTCTCCTGGTGCCGCTTCTGGAACTCCTCCCCCCTTCTGCCAACGCGGCTCGTTTGTCTACCGCTCTGGCCGATTTGTCATTTGGTCATTGGCCGCTCAAAGCTCCGTGTTTTCTTGCAATTGGATGCTTTTACATTTATTTTCTTCTCTTGCGCCGCGCGTTCACGTGTCGACCACTCTTCGACGTTGTCGTCTTTAGTCAACACGGAATTCACCTCGGCGCGCTCACTCCTTGTCGTCTGCTTCTCGTCTCCTGCATCCACCGCACTGTGTCGCGCACTTCACACACCACACATGGAAAGAAGCTACCGCTGTACAAGTATTGAAACAGGGTAAAGACCCATCCTTTGTAACATGTAACGAGCTTCAGTCCGATAGCGATTACAAGCACTCTATGCAACATTTTTGAGGAAATGATAAGTCGTCGTCTTTTACATTTCCTAGAATCGAACAAAATGCTTGATCCCTATAAGTGTGGTTTTCGAGAAGGCCGATCCCCAACCGGTGACAGACAGACAGACAGACAAAGAACTTTTATTCAGGTCCTGAGGAACTGCGTTTGGACGCCCCCTTTCAGGGGGAGTCGGTAGCAGTCGCGGGCCGCTCCCACGCAGGGACCGGAAGACCGTGGCCCTCCGCCCTCTCGCAGGTACTCTGGACAGCCCGAAATTGAACCGAGAGGTCGCCGCTTTTAAGGGCTTCCTCCCAGACCTCTTCGTTGTTGAGCTCTGTGTCGTGTAACGCAGGACATTGCCAGAGCATGTAAGCTAATGAGCAGTACGCCTCTCCGCAGTCCGGACATTGCGGTTCGATGTTGGGAGAGAAGTGACTAAATCGGCCCCTCGAAGGGAAACACCCCGTTTGCAGCATCCTAAAGGCCGTCGATTGCGATCGAGTAAGTCTAGGGTGAGGAAGTGGAAAAGTCCTCCGAGAAAGATGATAATGAGTCAAGATCTCGTGGAAAGTGAGGAGCGAGTTCCTTTACCTCCCGTCGTCCCCGCCTTCAAATCCGCCGGGACCGCCGCGGTAAGCGAAACATCGCGTATGGTGATGGGCAAATTCATTGGCGTTGGGAACATCGGGATGTACGTTGGCCCCCATGTGGGCCGGGAACCATTTTATGGTGTGAAATGCGGTCGCCCCCTCGCTGCCGAGGATGGCCGCTGCCTCCCACGAGATCGAGCCCGAAGCGAAAGCCCTAGCGGACCGCGGACCGCGAGTCGGGACCGCGAGTCCATGAATATATTTGGACGCGACGGGTCCTTCATTGCTATGGCGATGGCCATTTGCTCAGCCACCGTTGCCGAAACATTTCGAACCGAGGCAGAACATAGGAGTTTGCCAGTATGGTCGACAGAAACCACTGCGAAGCAATCGGAACGCTCATACTGGGCTGCATCGACAATGGCTGCGAGATCCCGACTATCTGCAACCTATTTTAATAAAGAACGGGGCCCGAGCTATTGTATTACGGGTGGACATTTCTTGGAAGTGGAGCTACCGTAAACGTACCTCTGATTGAGGACAGTAGAGTCACTTTACGCTCGTTAGTCTCCGTAAGACCGCAGCCTATGGATTCCAGGATGCGCCTGCCAGCCCGCGAGGACGATAGAAGCACGACCTGAGCCATCTGCTGGGCCTCGATCACCTCCGAGAGGGAGTTATGCATGCCACATTGTATGAGCTTCTCGGTGCTGGTGGTGATAGGCATGGCTAGAACTCGTTTTATAGTTTTGCGCATTAGTGCATCGATTTTTGCCTCTTCCCTTTTGGACCAGTGCAGCGCCGAAGCGACGTAATTAATGTGGCTCATGAGAAACGCATGGTAGAGCCGAAGGAGATTGCTCTCGCTCAGCCCTCCCCTGCGGTTCGAGACCTTGAGTATGAGGCTAAGCATGTTCTCCGTCTGGGAGGTGATGCGGGCTATAGTCTGTGAGTTGCCCCCCTTGGACTCCAGTAGGAGTCCGAGGATCCTGATGGAGTCTACTCGGGCGATCATCAGCCCATCCCGTGTGTATAGAGCTACGGGAATCTGTTCTAAAGGAGTTCAGTTTCTCACCCCTTGTCGGGTGGGTCTGTACAGTAATAACTCGGACTTAGCCGGTGACAGGCTCAGGCCCGAACTGACTAGAAAGTTCTCCGTGATGTCTAGTGCCTGTTGAAGCGCCTGCTCTACCCCGGCGTCGGACACTCCCATGCACCACACGGTGATATCGTCCGCGTAAGAGCATGGTTAGTCCCGCGCACCATGGCGAGTCGCTCCGAGAGGCCCTTCATGGCAAAATTGAAGAGTAGAGGAGATATAACTGCCCCCTATGGGGTGCCTCTCGCTCCCAAGGCAAATTCCTCGGATTTGACTTGACCGATCTTGATGGTAGCCCTGTGATCCCTGAGAAAGGAGCTAACGTACGCGTGGAAACGTTGTCTCAGCCCCATATCCGAGACCGCCTCAAGCACAAACTTGTGCGAGATATTGTGAAAAGCTTTGGCCAGGTCTAGAGCTAGTATGCCTCTAGTATCCCTGGTGTAGTTGTCAATAATTTGTCTCTTGATAAGGAGCATGACATCCTGTGTGGATAGTGCAGGTCTAAATCCCACCATATTGTGTGGAAATAGCTCTTTGCACTCTATGTACCGGGATACCCTATTGTGAATCGCATGTTCGGCCACCTTGCCCACGCAGGACGTAAGCGAGATGGGCCGCATGTTCTCCGGCGCTAGAGGTTTACTTGGCTTTCGGATGAGAACAACCAAGGCCGTCTTCCAGGATTCGGGGACCAGCCCCGTCTCCCAGATTTTATTGACTTCCTCAGTGAGCTTCTCGATCGATTTACCGTCCAAGTTACGTAAGAGCTTATTTGAGATCTCATCCGGGCCCGGTGCAGAGCGGCCGTTGAGATCATGGAGGACCTCCAGAATTTGGGGTTCAGTGAAAGGTGCGTCCAGCTCCTCAACCAGTCCCCCCCGGTAACGAGGATAGTCCGCGTCCCCGGAAGGGCCCAGCGGAAGATATCTGTCCGCTAACCCCTGCAGGAGGGCCTTTTCTGACACCCCATTCGCCTTTTGGCTATGAACGATTATGTCAATAGCCAATCTCTGATTACCCTTGGACTGCGACTCATCAAGTAATTGTTTGAGGAGGTTCCACTTGCCTCCCACTCTCATCCGTCCGTCAACCGAAGAACATACTTCATTCCACTGCTGTGTCGACAGTTCAATAGAGTAGGCTTCAATCTCGCGATTCAGCTGCGCAATTTTCTTTCGAAGCCTGCGATTTAATCTTTGCGTCCTCCATCGGGCTAGGAAGGAATTCTTGGCCTCCATGAGGTGCGCGAGACGCGCATCCGTCCGATCAACCCTCTGGTCCGTTTTGACAACCTTGGTCGCAGCATTATCATCCTCCTTGAACCTTGCAAAGAGGCTATCTAAGCTGTCATATTCATCCTGGTCCTTCTTTCGCAATTTCGGAAAGGCATCCCAGTTCTTTAAGTCACTAAGTTCTCTGAGGGGAGCTGCATTGACTGTTAGGGTAATAGCCAATATGAAGTGGTCGCTACCGAGATTTTATTGTAAATTTTGCCACCCTGCCCCTGGGACGTTCTTGACGAACGCCAAGTCCGGAGTTGTGTCTCGGGCCACCGACGTGCCAGTTCTCGTTGGGTATTGCGGATCCGTAATACGTTCCAGCGAACAGTCTGATACCGCCTTTAGGAGATTGTTACCCTTGGGGAATTGCCTATGGTAGCCCCAAGCGTCGTGCGCAGCATTAAAGTCTCCCGCTACCACGATGGGGGCTCCCTTGGCTAGAGTCACCGCTTTTGCCATGATAGAAGCGAACGCCTGCCGGTTGTCCGACGGCGAGCTGTAGACATTCAGGATTAAAACGCTGTTTTTGAGCCATCTGTTGGGGATGATTTCGATCATAATCACCTCCGCCCTCGTTTTGCCCAAGTGTGATATGTGTTCCTGAAAGGAGCATTTTCTTGCGACCAAGGTTGCCAAACCACGCTTCCCCTCCTCGCGCACCGAGACTACTCGATAGCCCGGAAAGGTTTGCGCATCACCGAGAGTTTCCTGTAATATATTTACGTGCGGTTTACCCTCGGTCTCTGCCGGGGCTAGAGCAGCCGCCATGGCAAGAGCTTGTGCGAGCCTAATTTGGCTTGTTTTTCTGATGTCTAGTCCGTCCTTCGGCCTGACGATAATTAGTATGTGGTCCCTCGGTAGCCGGGGGAGCCTCGATGCGGCTGCGAGGCGCTTCATCGCGCCTTGCGGGGCTGCTGTGCGGCGGCCTCCCTTCGAGCCCTCGTGCGATGCGTTGCCCGCCGAAACTGGCGTTTCTACACAAGCTTTCTTGTTCCTGCCCAGCGCTGTCGTCCAACCAGGGCTATTCGCTTCTTCGCGAGAGATTTTCTCTCCCTCCACCATCTCTACTTCGGGCATGTTGCCCCTCTTCGTCGAGGTAGGCCTAAGCCTACCCGCGCCTCGGCGGCGTGGTGCACACGAAAAGTTCCAATAATTTTGCAAAACGACCACTCACCGAAAAAGGTCCGGTATCGACGTGATCGGTTTTTCGGTTTACCGCGCCTCCATGTTTATTTACAGTCGGCAAACATGATGACGATGATAGATTTAACGAAGGCCTTATTGAAGGAAAGCGTGCGCTTTGTAATTTCAACTTAATTGGAATATAACTTAAAAAGTTGAGAGCATCGTCGCGAATGGTCGCGAGCTTCGCAAGCTACAAGCGAGACGAGATGACTCAATGGCTTCGGCTTATACTCGGATTCCCGCGCATTGTGTATATCACAAATAAGGATATGCATGTTATGCCATGTGATGCGTAGGATGGACAACTGGTGGACCATTAGAGTTACAGAATGGATACCAAGAGAAAAGAAGCGCAGTCGAGGATGGCAGGAAACTAGGTGGGGTGATAAAGCACTGGAATTTGCAGGTGCAAATTGGAATCAGTTAGCGCAAGACAGGGGTAATTGGAGATCGGAGAGAGAGGTCTTCGTCCTCCAGTGTACATAAACATAAGATTATGATGATGATATGTTATGGTATATTAGGTCGGCGCCAGCCCGCCATTGGAAGGAAGGTTCATTAAAGCTTCGCCCGAAAGGCGGAGCATCGATTGCGATATCAAAGAATTAGACAGCTATATGAAGTAAGGATAGTAGTTTTATTGGCGGCATAAGCTTGTAAACATTCGTTTACTAACTAAACTAGGAAGCAGAGTGTCACGCACACGCAGGCAAACATGACCACATCTCACTAGATGACTGCGGAAACTCGCTGTTGACCTTCCAATTGACCTTCGTGCTGCCTCTATATATAGCTTGAACGCGAACTAAGCGGTGAGAACACAGCGCACAGGAAGGTATCAGTCCTCGACTCACCTGGATTCGGTCTCTATCGCAAATCGTTTTCAAGATAGGGGACGCACTCAGCTGCCCCATACACAGCCACCGCCGGAGTCATACGCCCCATCCCTCCCTCCCGCCCCCGCCTTGTGCCTCGCGCGATAGAAGACCGACCGCTTCCTCCCGGCCCTCCTCCCTCGCGCGCGTGAAATTGAGCCACCATCGTTGGCTCACCCTCGAACACTTTCACACCACATGGCACGTGGACACGATATTATGGCAATTATATTTGTACGGAACATCACGACGATGTTCATAGCATTCCCATAGCAATAAAACATGTCGTGGACCTTACGTGTTTATTAGAAACACGTATGAGTTTCCTTTGTAGCCTCACGCTCCAGTGGGTAGGAGGCAGTTGCTCTTCATTGTATAGGTTTTGTTCCTTATCTTTTTTTTCAATTCACTTTTCTGCATTGAGAAAGCTTATTATGCACATGAGTATGTGCGTAACGAATGCTGTATAGACTGTTTGGTGGAAAGCCTTGATAGCAGCATTGTGATCGCTTTGGTGTTAAAAGTACGTATACTGGAGGAGATGAACGCAAAGTTCGTGTCAGCAGCTAGCGCAGTAGTTTTCTAAAACCAGCTGATCAGCTGCTGGGTTCGTGTGCAATGGCTAAGATGACAAATATATTTTTACGCAGATAGCTATTTTTGCGTACCTGACGTCCACAATGAATAATTGACAAAGGGTTGTTGGGCCATTGTTGAACACCAGCTGGACGTGCGTCATTCGACACCGATTGTAAAATTTTGGTGCAATTATTAGAAACATTCATGCCTACAGGTAGTATCTCAGAAACTTAGCAAAAATGAAAAAAAAAACTGCATAACTTTGATGGAGGACTTCTCGCTCAGCTGAATTGTCTTTACGAATATATAAACTCACGAGTGGTATCCGAGAATTCGAACGCCAACACGAAGTTTCAAGATGAAAACGTGTTTATTTAGCCTCCTGGTTCTTTTCCTAAGCTCTACTTTAATTCTATTTGTACTGGGGCAAGACTACGATGCCGAACCTTCAACAGCTACCTATCGCTCCGGGATCTCTGGACTCCGATGGCCCCCACGTCCCGAACGCCATCTTATGCTATGCTATTTATATGTCGTGGTTTCTCATTTATATTTGTAGTGCACGTTGGTTTTCGTAGCGGCATGATATTGGTGAAACAGATATATCTTCTCTTCTGAGCAAGCAATAGTGCTTCCCAGAAATATTGGAAAGCTGAGGGACTAAGAAGTATCGTGGAAATTATAATTTCTTCTTTCTAACCTACGATTATGTTCATATTATTACGAAAACGCTGCGACTGATACAACGACCGCGTGACGCACCTCCTTGCAATAAATAGCCGTAAAAGCAGAGAAGGTAGTGTATGACTGTGAGTATCGTTAAATATGAAAGTACTCCCAGGCTTTTCAACATAGCGACACTTTGGTGCACGCCACCACCGTGTTTCGTAGGAGTCGAGTGCTTAAATACTTCACAGAGTGGTAGTACTTAGGTCGAGTTTGGCAGTTCTAGGCGAGTTTCAGAAACAACCTTCATCACAAAAGTGACAACGTGCAAACAAGGTCATCACCAATTAGAACACTAACGCTTTTCAGAAAAAAATAATTAAAACCACCACAAGCGAATGTCATACAGCGTAGGGAGACGGAAAGTTCTGACTTTATTTTTCTTACTTTTTTCTCCTGTCATCTTTTTGTTCCTGTTCAACCCTTTCCCCAGCACAGAGTAGCCAGCCGGCACTTACACTGGCTAGCCTCCATGTCTTTCCTTAACTATTTGTCTCTCTGTCTAAGGACACTGCGTGGATCACTCCACCATCTGAAAGTTTCAATAGCTTCCATACTGTTTTGCACTGAAGCAATACTACAGCTTTGCCTAAAGTCAGTAGTCACCATGACTTCGCACATTATTGTATGAAATAAAACGAGCACTTCACGCAGTTTGTTATGAGTTATTAACAGTGAACGACAAGAATAGCATGTTGTAATGAAAAGTGACGGAAAAAAAGCAGGATCATATCTGTATAGAGCCACAGCTGTTACATGGCAGTACTGATTAGGATTTAGAAGAACTTGTTGTTGTTATTGGGCGAGTTGGTGCATATTAGCGAGCATTGCATATTTGCGCGAACAAACGGCCGCAGAGACAGCATGGAACAAGGAATGCGCCTCTCCTTGTTCCATGCGGTCCCTGTGGCCGTTTGTTCGTGCAGTTAAACAATGTTCCCTGATTAGGATGTTGATAACAATATTGTAGAGGTTAGTATTGCTACTTATAAAGCCACATCCTATTTTCTTCTGTGGCTATAAAAGCATTTGCAAGTAAAGTTCGAAAGTAATTTGAAGGCAACTTAGCACTTTGCAAACAAAAAGGCAACATATGAGACATCATATCTTTTGCTCCTTTTTTTTTTATGCAGGATGCGGGAAATTCGAGGAGTTCAAACCGTGCGTGAGTGGAAGTTGCAGCGAGCGGAGATGCTCATACTTGTTCAAAGGTTGGCCCGAAGCATGTACCTATGACTGCGTGTCAGGGTGTTTCTGCAAAAAAGGTTATTTCCGAAATTCTGCCAACCATTGTGGGCTTGGATTCCACTGCCTCAAAGAATACAGCCTGCACCTGTCCAGTCGGCAAGAATGAAGCTTGACACGTGGAACAGATGACTATGGCTTTAAAAAGCCGATATTATATACAATAAACGATGGCAGTGCGAGAAAATTAAACTGATACAGGCGAAGAAAAGTACTTCCAGTCATAATGCGTTTCATTTAATTTTCACGGAGCAATATTACTAGAAATAAGCAGAATGCTTCCACATGACGCTGTTTATTCTTGTAGATATGCTTCTTGAACACTAGACGCCCCATTATAAAGAGAACACCCGCGACTTTAGAGAAACAGGCCCTCATTTGTTTATTTACTATACACATGGTAGACCAAACAAATTGTAATTTCTTATAAGAACTGCCATGTTTTTATAGTAGGCTCTTCTTTAGTAGGACATCCTTAATTGAGGGCTAATTGGTTCATAACTTTTAGACGTTTATATAACTGCGCGCAAAAACGAGGACACACGAAGGAAACACACGACACCACGAGCGCTGACGCGGGACTGGCACGTGGACACTGGGATGAGGTTCACACATGAAATAGCTGCCTCTTGCTTAGGTTTTGCACATAAAATAGAGCCCAGAGGAGAAGTAATGTACTTTAGTAAGACGTTCTGGCGGGCTAGTTGGTTCATAGCTTTTACACGTTTATATAACTGCTCGAATTAACGAGGGCACACGAAAGAAACACACGATACCACTGCGCAGACGCGGGACTGGCACGTGGACACTGCGATGAGCTTCACACATGAAATAGCTGCCGCGGTATTTCATAGCTATATATTAACCAACATCTATATATGAACCAACAGGCTATATATGAAAAGCTATGAACCAACTAGCCCGCCAGAACGTCCTAATAAAGTACATTTCTTCTCCTCTGGGCTCTATTTTATGTGCGCAACCTAAGCAAGAGGCAGCTATTTCATGTGTGAACCTCATCGCAGTGTCCACGTGCCAGTCCCGCGTCTGCGCTTGTGGTGTCGTGTGTGTTTCTTTCGTGTGTCATCGTTTTTTCGCGCAGATATATAAACGTCTAAAATGCTCTTCTCGAACTTTTGGCCGGGATTTAGAGGGTCAAATTATTAGTATGACCTACACTAACGATGTATCAACGTAAAATGCAACCATGTAAGTAACGTTCACTACAGAGGCATGCCGTACCTATAGAGCTGTCCACAGGTTGCGGTATAAACCGCATTCACGCGATCTTGCGCGCGACAGCGACAAGCGACGCGATGGAGATGGCTGTCGCGGTCGCTCGTCGCCTACAAGTCGCGCCGCATGCGAGCGACGACTTCGAGCGACGTCTCCCCGGTGTTGCCGGTATGAGGGCAGCAAATACTCGCCGAAACTGGCATGACGCTTGCTTTATTAATTTAAGTTGATGTGTTTTAGTGTAAAGAGCAGCATAAATATTTCTAAAGGTCTTGCACTACGTTATTATCCTTGCACGTATCAAAATCTAGTCGTTTGCTCGTTCCGTGCGACAATCGGTAGTGCTTGACTGATGTATATCCAGTTCCGGCTTCGCGCTATTGGCTAGTCGCTCATAGCACTTCCGGGCGACGAGCGACAAGTTCTAGATTTCTAGAACCGAGCGATTGAGCGAAAAGACCGAGCGATCTGTTCGCGCGACGGCCCGTTTCGTCGCTCGAAGCCGTCGCTCGTCACCGTCGCGCACAAAATCGCGTGAATGCGGTTTGGGGTTCACTTCTAGAGCAGGTTGTACCTATCAGCACTGGCACTCACTACGCAGACTCGATGAGTACGGTAAATTTTCCTTTCTGTAAATTAGGCCAGACGCTATCATCCACCTTGCTTGACGTTCATATAGCAATGCCGATGGTTTTCTGACCGAGAATACCGCGTTTACCAACAGAAGTATAGTGGAGTGGTCGGTACTCCACTTGTGCTTTGGCGCTCACGGCTCTCGGTAGGTGGCCTAAGCGGTTGCCAGTAATGTCATCATGATCATCATCATCAGCCTATATTTATGCT
Organism: Dermacentor silvarum; assembly: GCF_013339745.2. NCBI lineage: Eukaryota > Metazoa > Arthropoda > Arachnida > Ixodida > Ixodidae > Dermacentor > Dermacentor silvarum. The sequence continues at coordinate 3,424,441 of NC_051158.1, forward strand.
CAGGAAGAAGGACTCTCCCTGCGATCTCCAATTACTCCTGTCTTGCGCTAGCCGATTCCAACTTGTGCCTGGAAATTTCCTAAATTCATCACCCCATCTAGGTTGCTGCTGTCCTCGACTGCGCTTTCCTTCTCTTGGTATCCACTCTGTAACTCTAATGGTCCACCGGTTATCCATCCTAGGCATTACATGGTCTGCCCAGCTCCATTTCTTCCTCTTAATGTCAACTTAGGCCTAACATTTTTCGTTCCATCGCTCTTTGTGCGGTCCTTAACTTGTTTTCGAGCTTCTTTATTACCCTCTAAGTTTCTGCCCCATATGTTAGAACTGGTAGAATGGAATTATTGTACACTTTTGTTTACAACGGCAGTGGTAAGCTCCCAGTCAGAACTTGGTAATGCCTGCCGTATGCATTACAACCCAACTTTATTCTTCTGTAAATTCCTTTCTCATGATCAGGATCCCATGTGAGTAATCGACCTAGATAAACGTACTCCTTTCACACTCTAGAGGCCGACTGGCGGTCCTGAATTCTTGTTCCCTTGCCAGGCTATTGAACCGTATCTTTGTCTTCTGAATATTCATCTTCAACCCCACTCTTGAACTTTAACGGTTAAGGTCCTCAATCATTTGTTCTAATTCATCTCCATTGCTGCTGAACAGACAATGTCATCTGGAAACCGAAGGATGCTGAGGTACTCGCCGTTGATCCTCACTCCTGAGCCATCCCAGTCTAAGGGCTTGAATACTTCTTCTAAGCATGCAGTCAATAGCATGGGAGAGATTGTGTCTCCTTGCCTGACCCCTTTCTTGATAGATAACTTTCTACTTTTCTTGTGGAGAACCAAGGTTGCTGTGCAATCCTTGTAGATATTTGCCAAGATATTCACGTATGCCTCCTTTACTCCTTGATTACGCAATGCATCTATGACTGCAGGTATCTCTACTTAACCAAATTCCTTTTCATAATCTATCAACGCCATATGGAGAAGTTAATTGTACTACGCAGATTTCTCGATTACCTGATTGATGACATGGATCTGATCCATCGTAGAATATCGCTTCCTGAAATCAGCCTATTCTCTTGGTTGACTTAAGTCAAGTGTTGCCCTGATTCAATTGATCATTACGTTAGTGAATATTTTATACAATAATGAAAGCAAGCTAATGGGTCTATAGTGCTTCACTTCTTACGGATTAGCATAATTCTGGCGTTATTCCAGCTCTCTTGTACACTTGAAGTCGTGATGCATTGCGTATAAATGGCACTACATTTGTTCATTGCGAGATTTTAAACAAAACTGCCTGGAAGTGGCCCATAGAAGATTGCCTTTTTATTGAGGGGGGGGGGGGGCGGTGGCATAAATAATGGTATTCGTGTGATGGTATTAGTTCAGCCAAAGGCCGCGGGTGGGAGGAAGGTTCATGAAAGTGGCAGATTCACCTTAAAGTTGAAGCATTCACTGCAATAGCACCGTATTTGACAGATAGACGAAGCGAGGATAGTAGTTATGTAGGCCGCATAAACTTGTTAAAACTCGCTTACTAACCAAATTACTAAGCAGTGGCACGCGCACACAGGCAAACATGAACACATCTCACTCGTTGACCGCAGACACTTGCTGTCAAAACGCTAACATGAGGAAGCGCGGCAGCAGCTGCGAACGAATTGACCTTCGTGCTGCCTCTAGCGTCAACGCCAACTATGCCGCAAGAATACATCTAACACACACGAACCTATCAGCTCGCGGCGCACTTAGACTCTGTCCCCATCGCAGACAGCGTTCAAGATGGGGCCCGCGCGGTAGCCGCAGCCGCCAGAATAGAACGCCCCCCCCCCCCCCCCCCCCTCCCTGTGTCTTGCGCGCGATAGAAGAAAGCGCGCTTCCTCTCCGCCTTTCTTCCTTCCGCGTGTGAGATCGAGCCACCATCCTCGGCTCACCCTCGAACGCTGTCACTGCATACGGCGTGGCCACGATGTTATCGCACGAAGAATTTATACGGAACATACGACTGCCACGACGGCGACGACGGCAACGACAGCGACGACAACCAAGTTGCATCTGTAGTGTCCTTATAATTCCTATTGAAATAAAACGTGTCAGGCACCTTACGAGTTTATTACAAACACGTAATGGTGTCCATTGTAGCCTCATGCTCCAGTGCGTAGATGACGACATTTACTTTTCATGGTACAGATTCCCTATTTTGCAAGTGGTATTGCCATGAGATCGGTTATAATGCACTTTCAGACATGCGAAACCATTGCACCATCAATTGTTTGGTGGAAAGCCTTGACCGCAGCATTGTGATAGGATATGGTGACTAAATAAATACCCGTGCTTAAGGAGATAATAGAGATTTCGTATAAGCAGCTAGCGCAGTAGTTGTCTAAAACTTGATCACTCCATCTCACCACGACCGTTCAGCACTACCAAAGCTACGGGGTGTTCGCAAGGCGCATGCTTGCGCAGCAAAACATAGTTGTTCAAGTAACGGCCTTGTAATTGGCAGGGTTGAGACATCCGCGCTTTTTTGGCCCGTATAATACGTTTATCCCACTTCGCATGCGCGTCGTATGTCTTTAATCGTTGTATCGGTAAACGCCAGTCACTGTGGTTATAAATAAACATGGGAGCACCCACGCAGAACTGACCACCCACTTCGATCCGAACTTGCGCCAACAGCAATAAATAAATGGTGAAATCAGCCATCGGTTTGTTTCATCTCTCGCTGAGAACTATGCATCAGGTAGGTTTTTTTGTGATTTGCAAGATCAGGTATTTCTTTTGACACGCCTGCTAAGCCTAATGCGCCTAGAATTCGGTAACGGTTCTCTTGGAAATAGAGCAATATAGTTATGAAATTATTGCTGTTGAAGCGTCCGGACACAAATCTTAAGCAAATACAAGTGTCAGTTTGGAACTGACGGGCCGCCCAGCGTACGACGACGACTTCATAAGTTCGAGGCGGGAGGTACTCACTTCTGGCGGTACCGCCACGTATTCGACTCTGGCGTTAACGTCTGCTCGAATGTGCGCTCTTTTTTCGTCGTCTGGATGCTCTTCGCACCTAGACGGACGGTGTAATCCGCGTCCGCCGTGTCATCTGTCGTGTGTGTGCACCACAAATGGCGTCCATTGAGTCACCGGAGTGTTACATCTCAAAGTTTTGCCATTTTGCAAAGGAGGCGAAGTTGGTGTCCCTAAAGTGAGTTGATGATGGTGCTCAAGTGCGTTGGTCCCCATGGCTCTCGGTAGGTGGTCCAGAAACAAATTGTCAGTAATGCAGAGAATTCAAAGTCCATTAAGTGCAGAGATGATATTCAGAAATGTACTCACCACAGTTTCCCGTTATAACTAGTGTTTTTCTGACACACATCTGAGACGTATAAATGACGTTAAAGACAAGTAGTATAAATTATCACCCTTGTATAAGCGACAGGGTGTGGCAGCAGTGCAAGGTCTTCCATCCATGTATAGAAATTACATTGCATCCTGGTGTGATAAGTCAGCCCCAGGTGCCCTTGGTCAGTCTTTGTCAAACGTATGAGGGTTATTTTTCTGCGACTGTTAGGGTGACAGCAGGCTGTTTAAGGGAGTTCCTTTGGCATTTCTCAAGTTTTAGTGATCTCGTGAATGAAAAAAAAAAACTTTTTTATATTCAGCGTTCCGGCGTCTGGAGTATAAGGAGCTTTATGGAAACCAAACCCAAAAGCAGGCGTGAACATTTAGAATGAGGGGCTTTACGTGTCAAACGTTCTATCTGAATATGAGGCACGCCAGTGTGGGGGACTCCGGAATATTATTGACCCCATGGAGCTCTTTGACCTGCTCCCTGTGCGCGTTACGCAGGCGTACTTATAGTTGGCAGCCGTCGAAATGTCGCCGCCATTACAGGTATTTCGTCCCGTGATCTCGTAGCTAGCAGCGTAGCCCCAAATCTACTTAGCAACCATGGCGGATGCCATGAAGACGCCTGCATACTTTTACAAAAACTGCACAGAGAATTTGCCGCCTTATGCGTGTGTTGCAGACTCGAGCAGCGATTCAGTGTGTCATATAAATTCACTTTAGGAGATAATTAGCTTCCGCGGTTTACTAATGTGGCCGAGGATGAAACAGAAAGCGAGGTGCCTCCCAGTGAAATTGTTTTCCGATGGGCCGTGTTGTCTCTACTAACGAAATATTACCTAGTCAGGACCCGCGTCCTCGGCAGTCACCAATGAAATCCTCACTGAAATTGATTACCACAGAGCGTGCGATCCACGGAAGTTTTATGATATGCTGCTTTTCTATTACCCCACCGTAGTAGGTGTAATCGTGAAAGACGGCGCCCGCACTTTCTTGAGCAAGATAAGGCTTTTTCTGGCCGCATCGCAGGCTATTACGTGTACGCGTTTATTTTTAAAGAGACAGTCCCTACGTGGGTGACGAACATGTTAAAGGATGGCCAACACTGTGCTTAGATTAAGTGCCAATGTAAGTTCCCTTTAGTAAAAACTGCAATTCTGTTATATTTTTTATACCATGGCCTACAAAGGACTTGCCAAAACAGACAACAAAGTGCTGCATTTATACTACACTTGTCTCCTGCCTCAAAGGTGGGGGTGTCACGGAGCGGCATATTTTCTCGAGTTTTCGAGTGGTTTTGACGCCAATGGACGGCCGCCAAAAACGTGGTGTCCTGTGCGGCGGATAATTTCGAGAAGACGACATGCTGAATTACGGGCGTCAAAAGCGTCGTGGCCTCACGGGGTGGCATGTCGATTCGAAACGCGACACGCCGATTACCGGACATAGGTGTGCGTGTACGTCCACGTGGTGCAGGCAGTGCCGGGGCTCGACCTTGGAGAGAGGGGAATCTACCGTCCTTCGTCCATGGTGAAAGGGGCGCTGCCAAGACTTTTGGGAGGAGTCATGAATTAATTAGGTGAACACTGCATACCGGCAGTTCCCCTACATAGGGAACTAGGGAAATGAGAGGCTATTTAAGCGCAGGTTTTGGGCCCTGCTATTTAGTCTAGAAGCTGAACCTATGCGCTGCTGAGAAGCCGTCGGGGGGCTAGTGCCGTCCAGTATCGCCTGGGCCGCCTGGCCACGTAGGAACTTCGAGGAACTAGTTGACGTACGAGACGACAAACCAACGTTTGCAACGGAGCTCACGGTAGTTCGCCTCAAGTTAGCTCAACCTGCTTGAGGGAAGTCACCAGATCTAGACTCCCGGGAAACCCAGCCCACCAATTCGCATCCACCTCGACAAGATCGGCCGCCAGCATTCTTCGGGAAAGCTCTGCGCGCCGACTTCACGGTTTATGGACTTGCTGCTGCAGCCCGGCCACGTGTATGACATCGTTTGTTTTCTTTTGAACTTTGTTTTCATTTGAACTTTGTTTTAGTGAATTACTGTTATGTGCATTCTTGTATATTTGATCCGCGCCCTGTTTCATTTGTATATCTACTGTTAATTGCTCGTATTTATTTGTCTTCATTATTGTGTTATATTAAGTTCAGGTGTGTTAGTCTCTCTTGTGTGTTTTATTTATTTTATTAATTTGTGTATATTTATCAGCCGATAAATATATATATATTTTTTTGCTTGCTCCCGACTCTGACTCTTTCACTATGTTCCCTCAAGTACGGAACGACCAACATGCTTGTCTATCCGTCGATTGACTTCGGCCGACGACGAATCGGTGACAGCTGTGACAGAGAGATAAGCATGGGCATGTTCTAATAGCCTGCGGCCTGGTGCACCACCTGCTTCCATGTGCTGTTCTGTTTCTCCAGAATGTTCCTCCACAATAATTTGACATGGAGAACTTCTGCTTAGTGCCGTCATGCAAACAGTGTGCCTACGTGGACAGCAGTATTCTTTAGTGAAAGGGGAGCGGTAGTGAGGAGGGCATCGAGGCACCCTAGACTGTGTGTGTGTGCGTGCGCGCTCTCCCACTGCGGCGCATGCGCGCAACGCTGCCGGCCTCTGCCACCTGTGCCGCAGACTCTCTCTGGGCTCTCGCCCGCCTCTCCCATAACAGTGTCGACAACGGCGCTTAGCCCTTTCGTCACGTAGCCAGCGTTTTGACAGCGCTTGTGTGCAGTCACACAAACAACGCGCACAACTGTTGTCGACGGTAGCGGCCTTTGCCCGCGTTCGCAGCGAACGTGCGCCGCGTTGGTAACGTGTTTATGAAGAACGTGCCAACCTTTGCCGTACACCCTAAGGTGATGCACCGTAGCGATCACAAGGCCATGGTCCCGGCGGTCACTAAATAAATGAAAACCACGGCATCATATATATTTCTCATTCTTTAAAAGTTCAGATAACCAATTACACCATCACATCTTAATAGTCATAATCGGAATTACAAAATTCCCACCATAGTATAGCTTCGCTGGTCTTCAATCTCCACCCCAGTGGAAGGGCTGACAGTTTTTTAGTATATATTGAGTTACTAATTTAGAGGGACGTTGATTCGTGTTTCGAAGTCATGGAGTGCACATCCCCTTCTTTAGAACGTAGGATAGCATACGTGTGCAAGACTGATCTTTTGGTGATCATATGCCGGCTTGAAAATATCTGTACGTGCGCTTTTGCAGTGACTGCATAACAGCATAACAGCGAGCTGTTGATCGGTAGTGGTAGCTTGCATTGCTGCTGGGTGAGCTTCCAGACCGCTCAGGGGCAGAAGAAAAGTAAGGACATACTGGAGGAGAAAGCTCCAAGTCACTATTTCCCGCATCTTCCTCCAGCTTCCAGCAATGTGTTGTTACGTTTCTTCTCTCCTGGCACCATGAACTTCAACGCCGCTCAAAAAATGTTCCAATGAGAAATTTCTTTCTACTAACCGACACTTCTTGGAACGTTTTAAGCACAATGGTCACCTTCACAACTTTACTGTTTCTACCTCAATATCGAGCGCCGCCTAATTCCTGTCTGAGCAGTAAATTTTCAACAGCAACGGCGAAATTCTAATGCTCGGATTCATTTCCACGTAGAAGCGCCAAGTCATGACAATCGAGCAGTCTACTCTGTTGAGAGGAAATTTGTAGTTTCATATTTCTATATAATTCGTATGTTTTTGTCTAACTTCTTGTACATTTGCGCTCTCATCCTCGAGGAGGATGAGCTTCTGTGCTACTTTATTTGATTTTTTTTTTATTATGAAATGATTGATGTTTGTAAAATTACGCTTAAGCGCAACTCTCATCACCTCTCATCCTAGCTATTTGAATGAATCTCCGGTGGTGGTGCTGGTGGTGGTGCAGAATTCTCGCTAAGAATTGCTGCCCCCGCAGAATTGCAGTGTTGTTCCGCTTCTGGCTGTGATGAACTTACATTATTACTTTACTATGCGCAACATGCTTGTAAGCCTACTGCTAGAAGCGATAGCTAATTGCTGGTCGGAGGGCTTAAGATGGTTCTTTTTCTTCAACCTGGTCTCGCGGAACGAAAAGGATAGCACTTTGTCAATGATCGTCGCTTGACCAGCGAAATACAATGGAAGGATTAAGAACCAGTGGTGGGCGCCCATCGCGGCGACGGTGCCGAGATTAGGCAGAGGCGCAGCTCATGACATGCCAGATTAAAACCGGCACGTGGAGGGGCGATTTGTGGCAGCAAGGCGTGACGCGTCAACGACCCTTGCCGGTTGTGGTGCACGGTTCAGAAATTCATTCGGAGACACGCTTTCAAGTGGTTTCTACGTGACGGACGCGATTACAGCTGACCAGATGTACTTGCGGACCGACTGGCTCTGAGAAATGACTGGGCGGCGCATGACGACGGAAGACCGTTGCCAATCGGCCGTCGCGAAAGGCTTCTTCGAGCAAGCATTTACTGAATAGGGGTACGTGAGCCCAAAGTGTGGGTCGCCACGTTTCATTGACAAAGGACCCGTAGCTACTACGGTATCGGTTTTTCGTATAGGTACGAGCGGAGAAGGGGTCACAGCAAAGGTAAATCGCTGTAGCTTCCAGGAGCCGCCTGTTCTTTAGATTTTATTGAGCCCATTGTGCTGGGCGCTGTGGCGTGGCCAGGGAGCGCGCGTGCTATGCACCTGTCACCCCCCCCCCCCCCCTTTCTTGGAACGTTGTTGTTATTTGTATGTTGTTTTGGGGGATAGTGAGAAAGATACCGTAAAAAGCGGTAGAGGAAAGGGCGCTTGGAAGAAGCGCAATGCTGGAAGCGCCGGCACAGGATTCGTGATTGGTGCGTCGGCGGACCACTCACAGCCACTCCGTGGCAATTGGGTGGTAAATGCTTGGGGCGGGGCACCGGAGGGTAGAAAACTTGGCCCCGTTGCCCCGTCCAAGCGTTCTGGACAAACTTCGGTGCTATGCACCATCGACTATGTCGATATAGGGTCGCCCTATGCATACCAGTTCCGTCTTATATGTGTACTTGTAACTTCATGTAAAGTCTTGTAAATAATTGTAAATAGAAAGTTTTTCTTTTCTCTCGTCATCTGTGTCTATTTCGATCAAGCAGAAGCATCCAGCGAACCAGTCGCCGCTATCGTAAGCGGCAATATACATCCTCTACTTTCGTAAACCGGCTCTGGCGGTGCGTCTCGGACGCCCAAGTGGAGGAGTAGAACCAAGAAGAACTTGAACTTTACTATGCTGTACAAGAACGAAAGGCAGGCAAGAACTGCGCCGGCTGCGGAATAATAACGACCGTTGTTTTGATACCCTGTAAACATCCTTTTTTATATTTATTTTGACGGAAGGAAATGCGCACTGCATTTTTCAGTCTCGCAACATTTTATTTCTCCGAGTCACCCGAAACGCTTTGCTTTACAATTTCCTTTGTCTTTCATGGCGATTAGGTTTCATAGAATTCTTCAGGCACTTTAAGGTGTCCATTTGCCTATCCCTCTGTTTTTGTATGTCCCTAACCGTTTTATCACTAAATATCGCTCACTGGGCAGTCCACAGTATAATAGGTGGAGCATGCATTGGGCTGCTTTGTTGAGGGTATCGGATTGCAAACCAACCTTGGGACCTACTTGCGCCGCTGGATATGGAACATTGGGTATGTATCGCTCGGTTTTCAACAAACCTTTTGATGCCAATCTTTGTCACTGGTTAGGTACCACATGGTATGCCGCCGCTCTCCAATAAATCTCTGACGCCAACTTGGGTCACTGGCTAAGTGCCACTGGCTACGTTCCGTTTTTAAATGAGCCTCTTTGTCCTTAACATGCGTCACATGGTATGAGCCTCCCTTCGATGAACCACATTTGAAACCAAATTGAGTCACCGTGTATCTGCCACTGGGTATATGCCAATCTTTATTGAACTTGTTTACGCCTTCTTGGCCCAATGGGTATGTTCCACTGGATATGTGCAACTCTGCATTGAGAAGAAAATAATTAAAATTTTCGTAACCAAGATTTGATTATGAGGAACGCCGTAGTTTGGGGCACAGGAATAATTATGACCATCTGTATCTCATTAACGTGGAACCAATGCACGGAAATGGGTGTTTTTTTTCTTTTCGTAGTCATCTAAATGCGGCTGTCACAGGCGAGATTTTACCCCGCGAACTAGAGCTTAGCAGCACCACACCAAAGCCACTACTTTACCACGGCAACTCGGTGCGTAGGCACACTCATTAGGTGATGTTTGAATTGGGAGAGGGTAAAAGACATTGTTGTGCATTTATGGACTAGCGGCAAGTGGTAAGGAAAAAAAGGGGGACGTGCCCAGGGGTAGTTTACCTTAGAACAACTAGTGATAGCAGAAATCAAAAGAAACAATTGAATAAATTAGAAGTGATATCAATAAGGACGTCGGGCCAGTTGATATCAGGCAATATAAATACATGCATGGAGGATTCAGACGGGTATACTCAATACAACTAACGATTGACTTGATTAGAACATGCCCAATTTCATATTTTACCGACAATTTGTTTCTGGGATGCCTACCGAGACCCATCAGTGCCAACGCATTGATCGATGGACCGGCCACTGCGCCATGCCTCCTTTGGTCAACGCAGTAATCTTGGCCAGAAAACCGACTGAGTGGCGATATGAACGTTAAGTAAGGTCCATGATAACGTCTTGACTAATTCACAGAAAGGAAAATGTATCGTACTCATCAAGTCTGCCAAATATTCGCCTGTGCCGATAGGTATACCGCCTATATAGTGTCGACGTGATTACAATAACACGTGGCTCTCCGCTGTATGTGGAGAGCTCTCGGTACTCCATGCATCTTTAGTAAGCGTAACTTTGTTACATTTATGTTGATACATCGTTAGTGCATACCATGCTGGTAATGCGGCCTTCTCAATCCCGGCTAAACCGGACTCAATCCCGGCCAGTTTTTTATTACAAATTCCCATCTGTTCGGTCTGTAAGCAAAGTGTATAGTAAATGAACAAACGAGTACCTGTCTCTCAATAGTTGCACGTGTTCCCTTTATAATGTTGCGATTAGTGTTCAAAATAACCATCTACAAGGCTAAACAACATTGTAGCGTGAGAAACCTCTGCCTATTTGTATTAATATTGCTCTATGCAATACATTTGAAACACAATAACAATGTAAGCGGATTTCTTCAACTGTATGAGTTTGTTATTCTCGCGCCGCCACCGTTTTTTTTTTCATATAGTATAGGTTGCTAAGGACACAGTTATCTGTTCCACATGTCAAGCTTTATTCTTGCCGCCTAGGCATGTGCACGGTGTATTCTTTAAGGCAGTGATATCCAAGACCACAACGGCCGGCAGAATTCCGGAAATAACCGCGTTTGCAGAAACACCCCGAGCGGCAGTCCTTGGTACACCCATATGGCCAACCTTGGAACAGATATGAGCATTTCCATTCGGAGCAACTGCTGCTCACGCAGTCCTTGTGCTCCTCGTACTGTCCGCATAGTCCTTGAAAAAATGCAAGAGTATAAAAGCTATGATGTGTCATTTGTTCCGTTTTTTGTTTGCAAAGTGCTAAGTTGCTTTGAAATTATTTTCGAACTTTACTTACAGATGCTTTTGGTCAAAGATGAAAATAAGATATCGCTTCATGAGTAGTACTAGTACCCTTCCCAATATTATTATCAACATAATAAACAGGGAATATTGTTTACCTGCGCGAACAAACGGCCGCAAAGACAGCATGGAAAAAGGACAGCCGCATTCCTTGTTCCATGCTTTCTCTGTGGCCATTTGTTCGGGCAGGTAAACAGTGTTCGCTAATAAATACCAACTCGCCCAACAAGTTCTTCTGAATCCTAATAAGTACTGCCATGTAACAGCTGTGGCTCTAATACAAATATGATCCTGCTTTTTTTTCCCACCACTTTTCATTGCTACAGCATACCTATTCTTGTTGTTTCCTGTGAATAACGCATAGCAAACTGCGCGAAGTGCTCATGGTCACTGCTGACTTTTGACAAAGCTGCAATACTGCTTCAATGCAAAACAGTATGGAAGCTACTGAAACTTCGAGGTGGTGCAGCGATCCACGCAGTGTCCTTAGGCATAGAGACAGAAAGGGAAGGAAAAGACAAGGAGATTAGCCAGTGTAAGTACCGACTGGCTACCATGTGCTGGGTAAAGTGTTGAAGGGGAATAAAAGGTGACAAAAGAAACAAATAAAAAATTTAAGTAAGAACTTTCCGTCTGTCTTTCCCTAAATAACAGCTACGCTGTGTGACACTCGCTTGTGGTGGTTTTAAGGAGTTCTTTCTGAAAAGCGTTACTGTTCTAACTAGTCCCGACCTTGTTTGTCCGTTGCCACTTTTATGATGAAGGTTGTTTCTAAAGCTCGGCTATTGCCACTCTGTGAAGTACTTAAGCACTAGACTGTCAACGAAACGCGTTGGTGGGGTGCACCAAAGCGTCGCTATGTTGAACAGCCTAGGAGTACTTTCATACTTAACGAGACCCAAAGTCATACAGTATACCCTCTCTGCTTTCGTGGCTATTTATTGCAAGGAGGTGCGTCATGCTTTAACGGTCACAGCGTTTTCATATTAGTATGACCATAACCGTAGGTTAGAATAAAGAGGAAATTATAATTTCTACAATACTTTTTATGCCCTCCGCTTTGAATTTTTTCTGGTAAGCACTATTGCTCGCTGATAAGAGAAGATATATCTGTTTCACCAATATCATGCCACCGTGAAAGGCAACGTGCACTGCAAATATGAGAAACCTTGACATATAAATAGCATAACATACGAAAGCGTCCAGGACGTGGGGGCCGTCCGAGTCCATAGATCCCGCCGCGATTGGCAGCTGTTGGAGTTTCGGTATCGTAGTCTTGCCCCAGTACAAATAGAATTAAAGTAGAGATTATAAAAAGAACCAGCAGGCTAAATAGACACGTTTTCATCTTGAAATTTCGTGTTGGCTTTCAAATTCCCTCATAGCACTCGTGAGTTTATATATTCGTAAAGACAATGCAGCTGAGCGAAAAGCCCTCCAGCAATGTTATGCAGCTTTTGTTATACAGAATTTTTCTAATAATTGTACAAAAATTTTGCAATTGATGTCGAATGACGCGTGTACAGCAGTTTTTCCACGACAATTGCCCAACAAACCTTTGTCAATTATTCGTTTTGGACGTCAGGAACGCAGTAATAGCTATCTACGTAAGAATATCTTTGTCATCTTAGCCACTGCACACGAACCCAGCAGCTGCTCGGCAGGTTTTAGAAAACTACTGCGCTAGCTGCTGACAAGAACTTTGTGTTCATCTGCTCCAGTATAGGTACTTTTAACACAAAAGCAATCACAATGCTGCTATCCAGGCTTTCTACCAAACAGTTCATACGGCATTCGTGACGCACATACTCAAGTGCATAATGACCTTTCTCAATGCAGAACAGCGACTTGAAAAAAAAAAGCAACAATACCTATACAATGAAAAGTAAATGTCTTGTACCCACTGGACCATGAGGCTGCAAAAGAAACCCATACGTGTTTATAATAAACACGTAAGGTCACGACATGTTTTATTGCTATAGCAATGATATGAACACTCAAGGTGCATTTTCCCCGTCATCGTCACCACGTTGTCGCCGTGATGTACCGTACAAATACAAGTGTCATACCATCGTGGCCACGTGCCGTATGGTGGGAAAGCGTTCGAGGGTGAGCCGACGATGTTGACTCAATCTCACCCGCGCGAGGGAGGAAGGCGGGGAGGAATGCGGGGAGGAAGTGAACCGTCTTCTATCGCGCAATGCACGAAGCGGGAGCGGGAGGGAGGTATGGGACGTACGACTCCGGCGGCGGCTGTGTATGGGGCAGCTGAGTGCGGCCGTACGGGCCCTATCTTGAAAACGATCTGCGATAGGGACCGAATCTAGGTGAGTTGAGGACTGATACCTTCCTGTGCACAGTGTTCTGACCGCTTAGTTCACGCTCAAGCTGGAGGCTGCGTGAAGGTCAACAGCGAGTTTCAGCGGTCATCTAGTGAGATATGGTCATGTTTGCCTGTGCGTGCGTAAACAACCTGCTTCCCAATTTAATTAGTAAGCGAATGTTTACAAGATCATGCAGCCAATAAAACTACTATCCTTACTTCATATATCTGTCTAATTCTTTGCTGTCGCAATCGATGCTCCACCTTTCGGGCGAAGCTTTAATGAACCTTCCTTCCAATGGCGGGCTGGCGCCGACCTAATATACCATAACATTTCATCATCATCATCATCCTATATTTATGTCCACTGCAGGACGAAAGCCTCTCCCTCCGATCTCCAATTACCCCTGTCTTGCGCTAACTGATTCCAATTTGCGCCTGCAAATTTCCGTACTTTATCACCCCACCTTGTTTTCGGCCGTCCTCGACTGCGCTTTCTTTCTTTTGGTATCCATTTTGTAACTCTAATGGTCCACCAGTTGTCCATCCTACGCATCACGTGGCCATAACATGCGTATCCTCATTTGTGATATACACAATGCGCGGGAATCCGAGTGTAAGCCAAGCCACAGAGTCATCTCGTCTCGCTTGTAGCTTGCGAAACTCGCGACCGCTCGCGACGATGCATCCAAACTTTTTTAGTTATATAATCAAATTAATTTAAAATTACAAAAGTTACGCTTTTCTTCATTAAGGCCTTCATCATCATCATGTTCGCTAACTTTAAACAAACATGAAGGCGCGGTGAACCGAAAAATGGTATGCTAAAAATGAGTTTCTTGTCTATTAAGCAGAAATTCATTATTGTAGACAAGAGAAGGCTGCCCAACGGTATTTTGTGTTCGCAACCAGATTTTCATTATCCTGGATAAGCATGTTATACCGTTGTCCCAGGGTTCCCATCTGCGATCTTTGAGAGTTTTCTGCGTTCGTGGGTAGATATACAGGGTGTCCCAACTATCATGCACGCATATTTAAAAATATGCAAATGCCAGGTAGCTTACAGAACGAAGGTAATGTTGTTTTCCGTTGCTTGCAGGTGCTCAGAAAATTTGGGGAATTCCGGCTAAAAACACAATTAGTCTTGAATATTAATGAACTTTGAAAAAAAAAGTTAGATGAAAAGTGTCAACGATAAAATACACAAACATGAAAAACTCCGGATACAGCTTTCTGTTGCTCAATACGTGCTGCATAAAAGTGTTTTTCCGAGCCTCAGAGAAGCCCGCGAATACATGCAAATTGCTGCTCAAGTGGCTCCTCGAGGCACTTTGGGTGTATTCGCAGGAATTTTTCACACGCGGGAAAACACTTTTATGTAGCACCTGTTAAGCGACAGAAAGCTGTATCTGGAGTTTTTCATGTTTGTGTACAATTTTCTCATTGACACTTCTAATCTAATTTTAAGATTTGCAAAGTACATAAACAATTACCACTAATTGATTAATTAGGTAGAATTCAAAACAATAATGTGAGTATCTGAGGTCTGGCCGTATATACCGTCCTTATCGACGAGATATTCCAGCACAAGGGCTTGACGCTCACCGAAATGGCCCATTTTAGAGTTTAAAATGAGGCCAGCGTGTTGGATGCCTTACAAAACAACGCCGAGCCACTGGTTGTGCTCGTGGGAAGTTCGGCCGAAAATTATCACATCATCTAAATACCACATGCAAATCTCCAATTTGAGGCCATGGAGGACCCAGCACATAAATCGATCGAAGGCTGCTCGGGCATTATATAAGTCAAACGGCATGAAGTTAAACCCGTGAGGCATAACAAAAGCCGATCGTAGACTGCTGGGGCATTATGTGAGTCATACGGCATGAAGGTAAACTCAGAGTCCGTCAGGCATAACAAAAGCTGTCTTTTCTCTGTCAGACGAATGCATCTGTATCTGCCAATACCCGTACCGGAGCTCAACCGACGAAAAGTACGAGGCGGAGTGAAGGCGGTCAACAGCATCGTCAATGCGCGGTAAGGGATACACATCTTTTTCTGTGACGGCATTGAGGCGGCGGGAGTCGACACAAGATCTCCATGAGTCGGCTTTCTTTTTCACTAGTATAACAGGAGCTGCCCAAGGACTGCAAGACTCCTGAATAGCGCCTTCCTGCAGCATGTCGTCGACCTATTCGGTGATCACTTTTATTTCCGTTGGAGATACGTGATAGGGTTTCTGACATCGGAGTCACTTGCCCTGTGTTTATACCATGTTGCATGCAGGATTCTGGCAACATCCGAGAAGGCTCGCGTTGAGCAAAATCAAAGACTGACGTGTAGCAGGCAATCACTTGTAGGAGTACATCTTGCTCAGAAGAAGACAAACGACTTGTTAATCATACGTCGCAAGTCATCCGTATAGTTGGGCAATGGTCGACTGATGCCGCAGAGGTTTGACTCCAAATGACACGGGCGCGTCTTCGTGCACAAGAGCTGGGAACGCCTAAAAATGCGGGCCTCGCGGCGGGCGGTGGCGACAATAGCGCGCAATATGTCCTTGGAAACAGCTTGTCTAGCAGACAGGTAGGTCCGACGGTTGAAAGTAAATGTCGCCAGTATGCGTGGTTCTGGGTATGATGCCGCAGGAGCATGTCGTGGCATTGAGTATTCCGCAGGAACACAATTGGCGGACGTGCTGGGTACTAGATGCCCTGGACAACCCAGTCCTGGAAGATATTGGAAAAAGCAGACGCCTGGCCGGACTACCACCAGAGGCAACAAGCATGGCCACCGCCCCAGCAGGACAGTCAACTAGCACCGCCTTAGAGGGAACTGATCAAGTCAGCCAGCGTCCAAGGCATCCTAGCTTCTGGACGCCGGAACCACGCATATTCTCAGGTAAAGCAGATAAAGTCGTGCATGACTGGCTGAGGCACTACGAAAGAGAAAGCCACCATAAAGAGTCGAACACGCCAGCGCAGCTTGTGAACGTAGCATTTTTTCTCACTGGTACCCCACTACTTTGGTTTGACAATCATGAACCCATGCTGACCACTTGGAAAACCTCTGTCCAGGAATTGAAAGGCTGCTTTCATGATTCGAATTCCTTGTTTCATCTGAGAGTACCGGCACCTTGCGTAATCCCAATTTCTTGGCTGCTCTTTAATACCTAGCACCTGCTTATTCTCCTGTGTAGCTTGACAATCAAGTTCCTTTTTCCACCACTCACGTGGTTTACACCTTCCACTCCAAGAGGTTTCTTAGCCATCTTTGTCTTATCTACTGCTGTACGACGTCTACCAGTTCCTTGTTTCATGTTTCATGTTCCATGTTTTTTCAGGATATCTTTTGTTTGATTCTCATGTATTTCAAAGCAATCTGCTACTGTTGCTTCCTTTCATGCTTCGTTATCTCTCCAAAAAGCTAAGGGCTTTAGGATTACGATCGCTACCCAAACTGTTTTCTCCATGTAATCTATCGTCATTTGGTGTAGTCGTTCGCAGACTATTTCTTAGAAACGTTTAGTCGATGCTTGAATTTCAATTTCCCCGTTCCCGCATTTCCTGTCTATGGCATTTTTCCTGTTAACTACTATGAGGTTTTGCTGATGATAACATCAAGATAATCATTAGTTGCGTTCAGTATGCCCGTCTGAATCCTCCATGTGTGTATTCATATTTTCTGCTATCAACTGGCCCTACGTCCTTATTGATACCACTTGCTGTTCTAAGGTAAACTACCCCTAGACAGGTCCCCTTTTTTTTCCTTCCCACTTGCCGCTAGTCCATTAATGCAGAACAATGTTTTTTTTTACCCTCTCCCAATTCAAACATCAGATAATGAGCATGCCTGCGCACACACACACCGTGGCGACGTAGTGGCTTTGGTGTGATGCTGCTAAGCTTTTGGGAGCGGGGTAAAATCCCGCCCGTGACAGCCGCATTTAGATGACGACGAAAAGCAAAAAAACGCCAATTTCCGTGCATTCGTTCCACGTTAATGAGAGACAGATGGTCCTAATTATTCCTGCACCCTGAACTACGGCGTTCCTCATAATTAAATCTCGGTTACGGAAATTTATTTATTATTTTCTCAATGCAGAGTTGCACATATCCAGTGGAACATACTCATTGGCCCAAGAAGGCGTCAAAAAGTTCTATAAAGATTGGCATATACGCAGTGGCAGATACACGGTGACTCAATTTGGTTTCAAATGTGGTTCATTGAAGAGAGGCTCATACCATGTGACGCATGTTAAGGTCAAAGAGGCTCATTCAAAAACGGAATGAGCCAGTGGCACTTCGCGAGTGACTTAAGTTGGCGTCGAAGAGGTTTATTGGAGAGCGGTGACATACCATGTGGTGCTTAACCACTAACAAAGGTTGGCGTCAAAAGGTTTGTTGAAAGCCGAGCGATACATACCCAATGTTCCATATCCAGCGACGCAAGTAGGTCCCAAGGTTGGTTTGGAATCCGATACCCTCAAAACACGAGTCCAATGCTCTAACTATTATACTGCGGACTGCCCAGTGAGCGAAATTTAGCGATAAAACGGTTAGGGACATAGAGTAACAGATAGGCAAATGGACACCTGAAAGTGTCTGAAGAATTTTATGAAAGGTAATCGCCATAAAAGACAAAGCAAATTGTAAAGCAAAGCGTTTCGGGTAACTCGGAGAAATCGAAAGTTGCGAGACTGAAAATGCAGTGCATATTTACTTCCGCCAAAATAAAAAGAAAAAAAAAAGGTTGTTTACAGGCTATCAAAGAACGGTTGGTATTATTGCACAGCCGGTGCAGTTCCTGCCTGCCTTTCGGTCACGTACAGGAAGTTGCGCATAGTGAAGTAACAATTAAGTTCGTTACAGCAAGAAGCGCAACGTCATTGCAAGTCTGCGGGGGCAACAATAGCGGGAATTCTGTAGCACAACCGCCCCAGCTTCACGTGAATAGAGTGCGAGGCCAGGAAGGTTGTGCGTAAGCGTAATTATGCTAACATTATTCCTTTCATATCGCAAAAAATCCAATAAAGTAGCACAGGAGCTCATTCTCCTCGAGGATCAGAGCGCAAATGTACAAGAAGTTAGACAAAAACATACGAATTATATAGAAATATGAAACTACAAATTTCCTCTCAACAGAGTAGGGTGCTCGATTTTCATGACTGGGCGCTTGTACTATTATAATTTCACCGAGCATTATAATTTCGCCGTTGCTGTTGAAAACTGACTGCTCAAACAGGCATTAGGCGGTGCTCGATATGGAGATAGAAACAGTAAAGTTGTGAAGGTGGCCATTGTGGGGGCTTAAAACGTTCTAGAATGTCTAGAATGTCATTGCTGGAAGCTAGAGGAACATGCGTGAAATAGTGACTGAGCTTTCTTCTCCTGTCTATCTTAACGTTTCTACTGTCCGTATTCGGTCAGGAACCTCACCCACCAGCAATGCGAGCTACCACTGCCAATAAACAGCTCGCTCTTATGAATTCACTACAAAAGCGCACGTACAGATATTTTCAACCCGGCATATCATCACCAAAAGATCAGTATTGCACACGATGCTATCCTAGGTTCTAAAGAAGGGGATGTCCACTTCATTATTTCGAAACACAAATCAACGTTCCTCGAAATTTGTAACTCAATATATACTAAAAAAACTGTCAGCCCTTCCACTGGGGTGGAGATGGAAGACTAGCGAAGCTTTACTATGATGGGAATTATGTATTTTCGATTATGACTATAAATATGTCATGGTGTAATTAGTTATTATTGCGATAGCAATTATATGGACACTCAAAAGCAGATTTCTGCCGTCGGCGTCGCCGTCGCCGTCGGCGTCGCCGTCGCCGTGAGGTTCCGTATGACGTCAATGGAGATGAAATCGTGGCCGCGCGCCGCCGAACGCTGTATGTGCGAGTGAAAGGGCGCGAGGGACGCGCTCTTTCACGGGGAGTGAACGCACGGCGGAGAACAAACGCGCGTTCTGCGCCGTGCTTCCTTAAGGGCTGCGAAGTAGGCGTCTCTTTCCTCCTTTACAATCACCATATATGTAGAGCAAACGCGCCTTCTTCCGATGCGCGAGAGGCCGTGGGGGAGGGGGGGGAAGGGGGAGGGAAGGGAGGCGACGTTTAGCTGCGGCACCAAGTGCTATTATTGCGATAGCAATTATATGGACACTCAAAGTAGATTTCTGCCGTCGGCGTCGCCGTCGCCGTCGGCGTCGCCGTCGCCGTCGCCGTCGCCGTCGCCGTCGCCGTGAGGTTCCGTATGACGTCAATGGAGATGAAATCGTGGCCGCGCGCCGCCGAACGCTGTATGTGCGAGTGAAAGGGCTCGAGGGACGCGCTCTTTCACGGGAGTGAACGCACGGCGGAGAACAAACGCGCGTTCTGCGCCGTGCTTCCTTAAGGGCTGCAGAAGTAGGCGTCTCTTTCCTCCTTTACAATCACCATATATGTAGAGCAAACGCGCCTTCTTCCGATGTGCGAGAGGCCGTGGGGGAGGGGGGGAAGGGGGAGGGAAAAGGGACGGCGACGTTTAGCTGCGGCACCAACAGTGATGCTATTTATATCAGAGGCTCCGGCACCAGTCACCAACGCCGCACGCATTTTGAGCGAACGCGGGCAAAATGCCGACGGCGTCGACAACAGTTCGGCGCGTTGCCGGTGCTGCTGCATGTCCAAGTTTATACAGCTGATAAAGCTAATATCATTACTCCGTATATCTCTCTACAAATTTGCTATCGCAATTGATGGCTTCACCTTTCAGGTGAAACTGCGACAACTTTTTTATATCAGAGGCTCCGGCAACCAAGCACCAACGCCGCACGCAATTTTGAGCGAACGCGGGCAAAATGCCGACGGCGTCGTCAACAGTTCGGCGCGTTCGGTGCT
>NC_051158.1:3444756-3504287 GCF_013339745.2 Dermacentor silvarum
AAGATGACGAGTCGTTTGCACAGATGACGACGACGATATGCCCAAAATGCGTTCACAATATTAACATTTACAATTTATTATCAACATCCTAATCAGGGAACATTGTTTAACTGCGCGAACAGACGCCCACAGGGACCGCATGGAACAAGGACAGGCGCATTCCTTGTTCCACGCTGTCTCTGTGGCCGTTTGGTAGCGCAATTAAACAATGTTCGTTAATATGTACCAACTCGCCCATCAAGAAGTTCTTCTAAATCCTAATCAGTACTGCCATGTAACAGCTGTGGCTCTATACAAATATGATTCTGCTTTTTTTTCCACCCCTTTTCATTACAACAACGTGCTATTCTTGTCGTTCACTGTGAATAACTCATAACAAACTGCGCAAAGTGCTCATTTTATTTCATGCAATAATGTGCGAAGTCATGGTCACTACTGACTTTTGGCAAAGCTGTACTATTGCTTCAACGCAAAACAGTATGGAAGCTATACTGAAATCTCGAGATGGTGGAGTGATCCACGCAGTGTCCTGACAGAGAGACAGATAGTTAAGGAAAGACATGGAGGCTAGCCAGTGTAAGTAGCGGCTGGCTACTATGTGCTGGGGAAAGGGTTGAACGGCAATAAGAGGTGATAGGAGAAACAAATAAAAAAAATTAAGTAAGAACTTTCCGTCTCCCTACGCTGTATGATATTCGCTTGTGGTGGTTTTAATTAATTCTTTCTGAAAAGCGTTAGTTTTCTAACTGGTCACGACCTTGTTTGTACGTTGTCACTATTGTGAAGAAGGTTGTTTCTGAAACTCGGCTACTACCACTCTGTGAAGTACTTAAGCACTCAACTCCTACGAAACGCGGTCGTGGGGTGCACCAAAGTGTCGCTGTGTTGAACAGCCTAGCAGTGCTTTCATATTTGACGATATTCAAAGTCATACACTGCCCTCTCTGCTTTTATGGCTATTTATTGCAAGGAGGTGCGTCACGCGATCGTTTTACCAGTTGCAGCGTTTTCATGTTAATGTGACCGTAATCGTAGGCTAGAAAGAAGAAATTATAATGTCCAGGATACTTTTTAGGCCCTCCACTTTGCAATCTTTCTGGGAAGCACTATTCCTCGCTGAGAAGAGAAGAGATATCTGTTTCACCAATATCATGCCGCTAGGAAAACTAACGTGCACGACAAATACAAATGAGAAACCTCGACATATAAATAGCATAACATACGAGGGCGTCCGGGACGTGGGGGCCATCGGAGTCCAGAGATCCCGGAGCGATAGGCAGCTGCTGGAGCCTCGACATCGTAGTCTTGCCCCAGTACAAATAGAATTAAAGTAGAGCTTAGGAAAAGAACCAGGAGGCTAAATAGACACGTTTTCATCTTGAAACTTCGTGTTGGCGTTCGAATTCCCTGATACCACTCGTGAGTTTATATATTCGTAAAGACAATGCAGCTGAGCGAGAAGTCCTCCATCAAAGTTATGCAGCTTTTTTCTTTTTTACTAAGTTTCTGAGATACTATCTGTAGGCATGAATGATTCTAATAATTGTACCAAAATTTTACAATCGGTGTCGAATGACGCGCGTCCAGCTGGTGTTCAGCAATTGCCCAACAACCCTTTGTCAATTATTCGTTGTGGACGTCAGGAACGCAAAAATAGCTATCTACGTAAAAATATATTTGTCATCTTAGCCATAGCACACGAACCCAGCAGCTGATCAGCAGGTTTTAGAAAACTACTGCGCTAGCTGCTGACACGAACTTTGCGTTCATCTCCTCCAGTATACGTACTTTTAACACCAAAGCGATCACAATGCTGCTATCCAGGCTTTCCACCAAACAGTCTATACGGCATTCGTTACGCACATACTCAAGTGCATAATGACCTTTCTCAATGCAGAAAAGTGAATTGAAAAAAAAAGGAACAAAACCTATACAATGAAGAGCAATTGCCTCCTACCTACTGCAGCGTGAGGCTACAAAGGAAACTCATACGTGTTTCTAATAAACACGTAAGGTCCACGACATGTTTTATTGCTATGGGAATGCTATGAACATCGTCGTGATGTTCCGTACAAATATAATTGCTATAACATCGTGGCCACGTGCCGTGTGTGTGAAATTGTTCGAGGGTGAGCCAACGATGGTGGCTCAATCTCACGCGCGCGAGGGAGGAAGGCGAGGAGGAAGTGGACCGGACCGTCTTCTAACGCGCGAGGCACAAGGCGGGGGCGGGAGGGGAGGTATGGGGCGTACTACTCCGGCGGCGGCTGTGTATGGGGCAGCTGAGTGCTGCCGTGTGGGCCCTATCTTGAAAACGATCTGGGATAGAGACCGAATCCAGGTGAGTCGAGGACTGATACCTTCCTGTGCGATGTAATCTCACCGCTTAGTTCGCGTTCAAGCTATAGAGGCAGCGCGAAGGTCAATTCGAAGGTCAACAGCGAGTTTCCGCGGTCATCTAATGAGATGTGGTCATGTTTGCCGGTGCGTGCGTGACACCCTGCTTCCCTAATTAGTTAGTAAGCGAATGTTTACAAGATCATGCAGCCAATAAAACTACCATCCTTACTTCATATATCTGTCTAATTCTTTGCTGTCGCAATCGATGCTCCGCCTTTCGGGCGGAGCTTTAATGAACCTTCCTTCCAATGGCGGGCTGGTGCCGACCTAATATACCATAACATTTCATCATCATCATCATCCTATATTTATGTCCACTGCAGGACGAAAGCCTCTCCATCCGATCTCCAATTACCCCTGTCTTGCGCTAACTGATTCCAATTTGCGCCTGCAAATTTCCGTACTTTATCACCCCACCTTGTTTTCTGCCGTCCTCGACTGCGCTTCCTTTCTTTTGGTATCCATTTTGTAACTCTAATGGTCCACCAGTTGTCCATCCTACGCATCACGTGGCCATAACATGCGTATCCTCATTTGTGATATACATAATGCACGGGAATCCGAGTGTAAGCCAAGCCACAGAGTCATCTCGTCTCGCTTGTAGCTTGCGAAACTCGCGAGCGCTCGCGACGATGCTCCCAATTTTTTCAGTTATATATTCTACTTAATTTAAAGGTATACAAAGGATACGCTTTCCTTCATTAAGGCCTTCGTTGAGTCTATCATCATCATCATCATGTTCGCTGACTGTAAACAAACACGAAGGCGCGGTAAACCGAAAAATGGTATACTAGAAATGACAGTTTGTTTTCTATTAAGCACAAACTCATTATTGTAGACAAGAAAAGGCCGCCCAAGGGTATTTTGTGTTTGCAACGAGATTTTCAGTATCCTGCATAAGCACGTTATACCGGTGTCCATGGTTTCCCATCTGCGATCTTTGGGAGTTTTCTGTGTTCGTGGGTAGATATGACCATCTACTTCAGATACTACTAATATAGTAGATATGACCATCTACTATATTTATACAGGGTGTCCCAACTATCATGCACCAAGATTTAAAAATACGCAAATGCCAGGTAGCTGGACAGAACAAAGGTAATGTTGTTTTTCGTTGTTTGCAGATACTCAGATAATTTTTGGCATTCCGCCTAATTACACAATTAGTCTTAATTATTAATTATCGAAATTTGAAAATAATCAAATTAGATTAAAAGTGTCAACGAGAAAATACAGAAACAGAAAAAATCCGGATACAGCTTTCTGTTGCTCAATACGTGCTACATAAAACTGTTTTTCCGAGCGTCAGAGAAGCCCGCGAATACACGCAAAATTGCTGCTCTACTGGCTTCTCGAGGCACTTTGGGTGTATTCGCGGGCATCTTTCACGCTCGGGAAAACACTTTTATGTAGCACCTATTGAGCGACAGAAAGCTTTATCTGGAGTTTTTTATGTACCTGTACAATTTTCTCGTTGGAAATTTTTATCTAATTTCAATATTTGCAAAGTACATAACTAATTAACACTAATTGTGTAATTAGGTGGAATGCAAAAAATAGTCTCAATATCTGAGGTCTGGCCGTATATCGTCCTTATAGACGAGATATTCCAGCACAAGGGCTTGACGCTCTCCGAAATGGCACTCCTTAGAGTTTAAATTGAGGGCAGCCTGTTGGATGCCTTACAAGACAGCGCCGAGCCACTGGTTGTGCTAGGGGGAAGTTCGGCCGAAAATAATCACATCATCTAAATACCACATACAAATCTCAATTTGAGACCGTGGAGGACCCAGTACATAAATCGATCGAAGGCTGCTGGGGCATTATATAAGTAAAACGGCATGAAGTTAAACCCGTGAGGCATAACAAAAGCCGATCGTAGGCTGCTGGCGCATTATGTAAGTCAAACGGCATCAAGTTAAACTCAGAGTCCGTCAGGCATAACAAAAGCTGTCTTTTCTCTGTCAGACGAATGCATCTGTATCTGCGAATACCCGTACCGGAGGTCAACCGACGAAAAGTACGAGGCGGAGTGAAGGCGGTCAACAGCATCGTCAATGCGCGGTAAGGGATACACATCTTTCTCTGTGACGGCATTGAGGCGGCGGGAGTCGACACAAGATCTCCATGAGTCGGCTTTCTTTTTCACTAGTATAACAGTAGCTGCCCAAGGACTGCAAGACTCCTGAATAGCGCGTTCCTGCAGCATGTCGTCGACCTGTTCGGCGATCCCTTTTCGTTCCGTTGGACATACGTGATAGGGTTTCTGACGCATCTGAGTTACTTGCCCTGTGTTTATCCCATGTTGCATGCAGGATTCTTGCAACATCCGAGAACGCTCGCGTTGAGCAAAATCAAAGACTGACGTGTAGCAGGCAATCAATTGTAGGAGCACAGCTTGCTCGGAATTAACAAGACAACGACTTGTTAATCATACGTCGCAAGCTATTCCAATAGTTGGGTGCAGAGGTTGAACTCCAAATAGCATGGCGCGTCTTCGTGCGCACGAGCAGGGTACTCCTAAAAACGCGGCGCTCGCTGCTGGCGGTGGGGACAATAGCGTGCAATATGTCCTCGGAAACCGTAGGCGTAGCAGACAGGTAGGCCATGGTTGAAAGTATATGGCGCAGGTATTCGTGGTTGCGAGTATGATTCCGCAGGAGCATGGCGTGGCATTGAGAATTCCGCAGGAACACAAGTGGGGGACGTGCTGGGCACTAGATGCCCTGGACAACCCAGTCCTGCAAGATGTCAGAAGAAGCAGACGCCTGGCCGGACTACCACCAGAGGCAACAAGCATGGCCACCGCCCCAACAGGACACTCAACTAGCACCGCCTTAGAGGGAACTGATCAAGTCAGCCAGCGTCCAAGGCATCCTAGCTTCTGGACGCCGGAACCACGCATATTCTCAGGTAAAGCAGATGAAGGCGGGCATGACTGGCTGAGGCACTACGAAAGAGAAAGCCACCATAACGGGTGGAGCACGCCAGCGCAGCTTGTGAACGTAGCATTTTTTCTCACTGGTACCCCACTACTTTGGTTTGACAATCATGAACCCATGCTGACCACTTGGAAAACCTCTGTCCAGGAATTGAAAGCCTGTTTTCATGATTCGAATTCCTTGTTTCATCTGAGAGTACCGCTACCTTGCGTAATCCCAATTTCTTGGCTGCTCTTTAATACCTAGCACCTGCTTATGCTCCTGTGTAGCTTGATAATCAAGTTCCTTTTTCCACCACTCACGTGGTTTACACCTTCCACTCCAAGAGGTTTCTTAGCCATCTTTGTCTTATCTACTGCTGTACGACGTCTAACAGTTCCTTGTTTCATGTTTCATGTTCCATGTTTTTTCAGGATATCTTCTGTTTGGTTCTCATGTATTTCAAAGCAATCTGCTACTGTTGCTTCCTTTCATGCTTCGGTATCTCTCCAAAAAGCTAAGGGCTTTAGGATTACGATCGCTACCCAAGCTGTTTTATCCATGTAATCTATCATCATTTGGTCTAGGCGTTCGTAGACTATTTCTGAGAAACGTTTAGCCGATGCTTGAATTTCAATTTCCCCGTTCCGACATTTCCTGTCTATGGCATTTTCCCTGTTAACTACTATGAGGTTTTGCTGATGATAACATCAAGATAATCGTTAGTTGCGTTCAGTATGCCCGTCTGAATCCTCCATGTGTGTATTCATATTTTCTGCTATCAACTGGCCCTACGTCCTTATTGATACCACTTGCTGTTCTAAGGTAAACTACCCCTGACACGCCCCCTTTTCTTCCCTTCCCACTTTCCGCTAGTCCATTAATGCAGAACAATGTCTTTTTTACCCTCTCCCAATTCAAACATCAGATAATGAGCATGCCTGCGCACCCACCCACCGTGGCGACGTAGTGGCTTTGGTGTGATGCTGCTAAGCTTTTGGGCGCGGGGTAAAATCCCGCCCGTGACAGCCGCATTTAGATGACGACGAAAAGAAAAAAAAACACCCGTTTCCGTGCATTAGTTCCACGTTAGTGAGATACAGATGGTCATAATTATTCCTGTGCCCCGAACTACGGCGTTCCTCATAATTAAATCTCGGTTACGAAAATGTATTTATTATTTTCTCAATGCAGAGTTGCACATATCCAGTGGAACATACTCATTGGCCCAAGAAGGCGTCAAAAAGTTCTATAAAGATTGGCATATACGCAGTGGCAGATACACGGTGACTCAATTTGGTTTCAAATGTGGTTCATTGAAGCAGAGGCTCATACCATGTGACGCATGTTAAGGTCAAAGAGGCTCATTCAAAAACGGAACGTAGCCAGTGGCACTTCGCGAGTGACTTAAGTTGGCGTCGAAGAGGTTTATTGGAGAGTGGTGGCATACCATGTGGTGCCTAACCACTAACAAAGGTTGGCGTCAAAAGGTTTGTTGAAACCCGAGCGATACATACCCAATGTTCCATATCCAGCGACGCAAGTAGGTCCCAAGGTTGGTTTGGAATCCGATACCCTCAAAACACGAGTCCAATGCTCTAACTATTATACTGCGGACTGCCCAGTCAGCGAAATTTAGCGATAAAACGGTTAGGGACATAGAGTAACAGATAGGCAAATGAACACCTGAAAGTGTCTGAAGAATTTTATGAAAGGTAATCGCCATAAAAGACAAAGCAAATTGTAAAGCAAAGCGTTTCGGGTAACTCGGAGAAATCGAAAGTTGCGAGACTGAAAATGCAGTGCATATTTACTTCCGCCAAAATAAAAAGAAAAAAAAAGGTT
This sequence comes from Dermacentor silvarum, assembly GCF_013339745.2. Classification (NCBI taxonomy): domain Eukaryota; kingdom Metazoa; phylum Arthropoda; class Arachnida; order Ixodida; family Ixodidae; genus Dermacentor; species Dermacentor silvarum. Next base: position 3,451,923 of record NC_051158.1, read on the forward strand.
GTTTACAGGCTATCAAAGAACGGTTGGTATTATTGCGATGCCGGTGCAGTTCCTGCCTGCCTTTCGGTCACGTACAGGAAGTTGCGCATAGTGAAGTAAATATTAAGTTCGTTACAGCAAGAAGCGCAACGTCATTGCAAGTCTGCGGGGGCAACAATAGCGGGAATTCTGTAGCACAACCGCCCCAGCTTCACGTGAATAGAGTGCGAGGCCAGGAAGGTTGTGCGTAAGCGTAATTATACTAACATTATTCCTTTCATATCGCAAAAAATCCAATAAAGTAGCACAGGAGCTCATTCTCCTCGAGGATCAGAGCGCAAATGTACAAGAAGTTAGACAAAAACATACGAATTATATAGAAATATGAAACTACAAATTTCCTCTCAACAGAGTAGGGTGCTCGATTTTCATGACTGGGCGCTTGTACTTGGGTATGAATGCGAGCATTAGAATTTCGCCGTTGCTGTTGAAAACTGACTGCTCAAACAGGCATTAGGCGGTGCTCGATATGGAGATAGAAACAGTAAAGTTGTGAAGGTGGCCACTGTAGGGGCTTTAAACATTCTAAGATGTCTGGTTGGCGGGGAAAAATTTCCCGTTGCACATTGTTTGGGCGGCGCTCAAGTTCACGGTGCCAGAAGAGAAGAAACGTAACAACACATTGCTGGAAGCCAGAGGAAGATGCGTGAAATAGTGACTGAGATTTCTTCTCCTGTCTGTCTTAACGTTTCTACTGTCCGTAATCAGTCAGGAACCTCACCCAGCAGCAATGCGAGCTACCACTACCAATCAACAGCTCGCTCTTATAAATTCACTGCAAAAGCGCACATACCCGGCATATGATCACCAAAAGATCCGTATTGCGCACGATGCTATCCTAGGTTCTAAAGAAGCGGATGAGCACTTCATTATTTCGAAACACAAATCAACGTCCCTAGACATGTGTAACTCAATATATACTAAAAGAACTGTCAGTCCTTCCACTGGGGTGGAGATGGAAGACTAGCGAAGCTGTACTATGATGGGAATTACGTATTTCCGATTATGACTATAAATATGTCATGGTGTAATTAGTTATTATTGCGATAGCAATTATATGGACACTCAAAAGCAGATTTCTGCCGTCGGCGTCGCCGTCGCCGTCGGCGTCGCCGTCGCCGTGAGGTTCCGTATGACGTCAATGGAGATGAAATCGTGGCCGCGCGCCGCCGAACGCTGTATGTGCGAGTGAAAGGGCGCGAGGGACGCGCTCTTTCACGGGGAGTGAACGCACGGCGGAGAACAAACGCGCGTTCTGCGCCGTGCTTCCTTAAGGGCTGCAGAAGTAGGCGTCTCTTTCCTCCTTTACAATCACCATATATGTAGAGCAAACGCGCCTTCTTCCGATGCGCGAGAGGCCGTGGGGGAGGGGGGGAAGGGGGAGGGAAGGGAGGCGACGTTTAGCTGCGGCACCAAGTGCCTATTATTGCGATAGCAATTATATGGACACTCAAAAGTAGATTTCTGCCGTCGGCGTCGCCGTCGCCGTCGGCGTCGCCGTCGCCGTCGCCGTCGCCGTCGCCGTCGCCGTGAGGTTCCGTATGACGTCAATGGAGATGAAATCGTGGCCGCGCGCCGCCGAACGCTGTATGTGCGAGTGAAAGGGCTCGAGGGACGCGCTCTTTCACGGGGAGTGAACGCACGGCGGAGAACAAACGCGCGTTCTGCGCCGTGCTTCCTTAAGGGCTGCAGAAGTAGGCGTCTCTTTCCTCCTTTACAATCACCATATATGTAGAGCAAACGCGCCTTCTTCCGATGTGCGAGAGGCCGTGGGGGAGGGGGGGAAGGGGGAGGGAAGGGAGGCGACGTTTAGCTGCGGCACCAAGTGCCTATTTATATCAGAGGCTCCGGCAACAGTCACCAACGCCGCACGCATTTTGAGCGAACGCGGGCAAAATGCCGACGGCGTCGACAACAGTTCGGCGCGTTGCCGGTGCTGCTGCATGTCCAAGTTTATACAGCTGATAAAGCTAATATCATTACTCCGTATATCTCTCTACAAATTTGCTATCGCAATTGATGCTTCACCTTTCAGGTGAAACTGCGACAACTTTTTTATATCAGAGGCTCCGGCAACAGTCACCAACGCCGCACGCATTTTGAGCGAACGCGGGCAAAATGCCGACGGCGTCGTCAACAGTTCGGCGCGTTGCCGGTGCTGCTGCATGTCCAAGTTTATACAGCTGATAAAGCTAATATCATTACTCCGTATATCTCTCTACAAATTTGCTATCGCAATTGATGCTTCACCTTTCAGGTGAAACTGCGACAACTTTTTTGAACTATAAAGAATGAGAAATATATATGATCCGGTGGTTTTCATTTATTTAATGACCACAGGGACCATGGCCTTATGGTCGCTACGGTACACCGACCTAGGGTGTACGGCAAAGGTTGGCACGTTCTTCATAAACACGTCACCAACGCCGCACGCGTTCGGTGCGAACGCGGGCAAAACGCCGCCGCCGTTGACAACAGTTGTGCGCGTTGTTTGTGTGACCGCACACAACCGCTGTCAAAACGCTGGCTACGTGACGGAACGGCTAAACGTGGTTGTCGACACTGTTAGGCGAGAGGCGGGCGAGAGCCCAGAGAGAGTCGGCGGCAAAGGCGGCAGAGGCCAGCAGGGCTGCGCGCATGCGCCGCAGTGGGAGAGCGGGCACGCACACGCACTGTCTAGGGTGCCTCGATGCCCTCCTCGCCCACCGCCCCCCCCTCCACTGGGGCACACTGCTGTCCACGTAGGCACACTGCTTGCATGGTGGCAGGTAGCAGAAGGTCCCGATGTCAGATTATTGTGGAGGAACATTCTGGAGAAACAGAACACATGGATGCACGTGGTGCACCAGGCCGCAGGCTATCATTTTTTTTTTATTCCGAATAAAGACTTGCCGTTATGGTATAATTCTTGATGTGTATATGTGTATTATATATGTGCTGTGAGGCCTGTGTTGTGTATGAATTGAAGCAGTGTTTTGTGGAATCTGTTATCATGTATCCAGCGGTCAAAGCTGGTTGTCACACTTTAGCGGAGGCCGGCTTGCAGTAGGAGACGCGAGAGTTCCGAATACAAGCCTGCACATGTCCATATTAGGTGGTATGCATCTGCTTCCATGGCAGCGACGGAGCAGTATGGACACGTAGCACCCAGTGGTAAATGCGACCAGTTCCACCTTGAGATCACAGCCGGTGTAAGGGCCACCCTGGCCCGAAGCCTCCTAAGCACAACTTCCTCCGCCCTAGTAAGGTCAAGTGGGAGGGAGCAGAGACACGGTGGAATAAGAGCGCGTGTGTCCTGCTGGAGAAAAATTTTACGGGGTCGCAGCAAGTTAAGGGGTTGAGGTGGGAGGGGAATAGACGGAAGATCTGGATTATGAGGGCAGTGTCCCTGCTGGTCAGCAGCAATGTTTTGAGGGTTCGCTGCATGGCCTTGAATCCAGTCTACCTTGACGCAAGTGGCGGTTTACTATTCAAAGTGTGTATTGTCTCGATGATTTCCATCGCCTTGTCAACCTTCTTGAGTTCCTGAATAGCCGCTAAAGAACCAATGAAGATATCTACTTGTTTGATTGCAGGCAGCTTAGATGTCGCATCTTGCACAGCATCGTGGATGGCTTGCAGTTCGATTACTAAAGCGCTGGCTTCTGTAGATAAATAGCGCTGGGGCGCGATCTTGTACGCGTTCCAAAATGGAACGGAGGTGGTCCGTTCCATCGAGCCGCAAAAGATTGCTCAATTTGAACCGTGAGCCGCACACGATTGGTCAATTTGAACCGTGACGACCAAATTGACCAGTCGTGTGTGGCTCGATGGAACGGACCGCCTCCGTTCTATTTTGGAACGCGTACAAGATCACGCACCTGATGGCCGCTGATGAAATTATGCTTAGTACTGAGGAATGATGTCCTCCCGCCGTCTGGGAGAATAGCAGCATCCGTATAGACTTTGCAGGTGTAACCGCATGATGCGTCGATGATATTTTGTTCGTCAAAATTACCTGTTGTATCGCTGCGTCATAACTTCGTTGGCTTATTAGTTTTGATGCTGGTGAATTCCCAGGGAGGCATTGGATAGGGCTTATTGTCAATCCTAGAGCCGCGTTGAAAATGAGCATGCAACGCAGCGACAGCCGTAACAAGTTGCTTTTTTTATTTCACATGCTTTTTCACGTTGCAAAATTAGCTCTGCAATTAGAACATTCCCGTGCTTATCCCTCACATCTGAGGCAGGAAACAAGTGTGGTATAAACGCAGCACTGGGCTGTCTGCTTTGGCAAGTCCTTTGTAGGCCATGGCATAAAAATATAATAGTTTTGCTTTTTTTCACTAAGGGAATTAAGTTACTTTGGCGCTCAATGTACGCACAGTGTTGACCATCCTTTAACATGTTTCTCACCCAGGTTGTGACTGTCTCTTGAAAATTAAGTCAGTTCATGTAATAGCCTGCGATGCGGGCAGAAAAAGCCTTATCTTGCTTCAGAAAGTGGCGGCGCCGTCTATCACCATTAGATATACTACGGTGGGGCAATAAAAAAGCAGCATATAATAAAACGTCTGTGGAACCCACGCTCTGTGGTAATCAATTTGAGAAATGATTTCATTGGTGACTGCCGAGAACGCGGGTCCTGGTTACGTAACATTTCGTTAGTCGAAGCAACACGGCCCACATAAAAACATTTTCACTGGGAGCCGTCTCGCTTTCGGCCTCTTTCTGTTTCATCCTCCACCATATGTATTATAGTATACCCCAGAAGCTGATTATCTCCTGAAAGTGAACTTATATGACACACTGAATTGCTGCTCGAGTCGAGCAAAACACGCATAAGGCGGCTAATTCTTCTGTGCAGTTTTTGTAAATTTATGCAGGCGCCTTCATGCCACCCGCCATGGTTGTTAAGTAGTTCTTGGGTTACGCTGCTAAGTACGAGTTCACGGGATGAAATCCTGGCTGAGGCGGTGACATTTCGACACAGGCGAATTGCAAGTAAGCCCGAGTACCCTGTACTGGGTGCATGTCAAAGAACCCCATGGAGTCAATATTGTTCGGGACTGCCCCCCACCGGTGTGCCTCATAATCAGATAGAACTTTTGACGCGTAAAGCCCCTAATTATAAAAGTTCATGCCTGCTTTTGTGTTTGGTTCCCATAAAGCTCCTTATACTGCAGACGCCTGAACGCTGAACATTAAAACTTTTTTTTTCATTCACCATATACTGAAACTAGAGAAATGCCAAAGAAACTCCCTTAAACAGCCTCTAGTCACCCTAACACTCGCAGACAAAATAACCCTCATATAATTGACAAAGAGGGACCAAGGGCACCTGTAGCTGACTTATCACACCAGGATGCAATGTAATTTCAATACATTATTGGAAGACCTTGCATCGCTACCACACACTGTCGCTTATACAAGGGTGATAATATATATTACTTGTCTTTAACGTCATTTATACATCTCACATGTGTGCCAGAAAAGCACGGGTTATAACGGGCAACTGTGGTCAGTACCTTTCTGAATATCTTCTGTGCACTTCATGGACTTTCAATGCTCGGCATCACCGAAAATTTGATTCTGGGCCGCCTGCGCCAACCATGAGCCGTGAGCGCCAACTCACTTTAGCGCCATAACACCTTCGGTCAACGTGGTTATCTCGGCCAGAAAACCTGACTGCGTGGCGACATGAAAATCAAGCAAGGTCCATGATAGCACCTTGCCTAATTTAAAATAAGGGAAACTTACCGCGCTCATCATGTCTGCACAAAGAACGCTTGGCCGATATGTACTGCCTACTGTCGAAGTGATTACAGCAACGCGTGGCCCTCCGCCACATGTAGAAAGCTCTAGGTACGTCCTGTCCCTTTAATGAACGCAACTTTGATTGTTACATGTACGTTCGTACATCGTTAATGTACGTCATACTGATAATTCGGCACTCTCAATCCCGCCCAAAAGTGGAAGAAAAGCCTATTAGAAAAATGTGCTAGTTTTTACTACAAATTCTACCCTCTTATGTCTGTTCGCCTAGTGTATAGTGAATAAACAAATGATTACCAGTCTCTCTATAGTTGCAGATGTTCCCTTTATCAAGTGGCGATTAGTGTTCAAAAAGTATACCTTAAAGATTAAGGATTGAAATGCGGAAAAATTCTGCTTCATTGTAGTAATATGGCTTCCATGAAACTTAAACGAAGCGTAATAACATTGTACGTACATTTATTCACGTGGATCAGTTTATTATTTTCGATTCACCACCGTTTCTTTTTTCATATAATATAGGCTGTTTACGGACACAGTTAGCTGTTCCACGTGTCAAGCTTCACTCTCGCCGACTGGGCAGGTGCAGGCTATATTCTTTAAAGCAGTGATATCCAAGCACACAACGGCCGGCAGAATTACGGAAATAACCATCTTTACAGTAACACCCATACGCGCAGTCCTCGGTACATCCATCTGGCCAACCTCGGAACAAATATCGACATTTCCATTCGGCGCAACTGCCGCTCACACATTCCTTGTACTCCTCGTACATTCCGCGCATCTTCCTAGAAAAAAGAAAGAGTATAAAAGCTATGATGTCTCATAGGTTGTGTTTTTTTGTTGGCAAAGTGCCAAGTTTCTTTGACATTATTTTGAAACTTTACTTCCAGACACTTTTAACTACAGAAGAGAATAAGATATGACTTTAATACCGCTAGTAGAAATCGTGACTGGATTTTTATCAACATCCTCATCAGTTTTTGCATGTAACAGCTGTGGCTGTAATGCATACATTATCCTGTTCTTTTTTCACAATTTTTATATCCAATCTTCTTGTTCACTGTTAATATCTCATAGAAGAATGCGCTAAGCACCCATTTTTATATCATGCAATCTTGTGGTGAACCATCATTGCCACTACTGACTTTGGGAAAATCTGTAGAATTGCTTCATTGCAGAACAGTATGGAAGCTACTGAAACTTCCAGGTGGCTGAGTTATCCAATGAGTACCCTTATATCTTTCCGTTTCTCTGTCCGTGAGTGACAGCTCACGGACAGAGAAACGGAAAGATATTCGTTTGTGGTGGTTTTAGTTATCACTTTCTGAGAATAAGAATCACTGTTCTAACACTGGTCATTACATAGCTTCTCCGTTGTCAATATTATGATAAATGTTGTGCATAAACTCAGCTACTATCACTCTTTGAAGTATTCAAGCACTCACCTGCTATGAAATGCGGTCGCGGATGGCACCAAAGTATCTGTACATTGGACAATCTCAAAGAGCTTTCATATTTAAGGACACCCAAAGTCATACACTAGCATCTCTGCTTTTACAGCTATTTATTACAAAGAGGTACGTCACGTTTGCGTTTTGTCAATCACAGCGTTTTCTTATGGATATGGCCCTATCCTATAGAATGTAGCGTTTCCTAACAGCCTCATGGCTAGAAAGACAAACCTATAATTTACAGGATAACTTTTAGACACACCACTTTGCACTATTGCTCCTTGAGAAGAAAACATAGTCTGTTTCACCCTTATCAGGCCGCTACGAAATGCAACGTGCACTACAAATATAAATGAGAAACCTCGACATCTAAATAGAATAACATACGTGGACGTTCAGGACGTGGGCGCCATCGACGTCCACGGATCGCCTGAGGGATTGGTATCTGATGCAGGTGCCGCAGTATGCTCCTGCCCCAGCACAAAAAGAATTAAAGTGGAAGATTACAAAAAGAACCAGGAGACAAACTATAGACCGTTTTCATCTTCAAGTTTCGTGTTGGCCGTCAGGTTCCCTCATGGCACTGGTTAGATTATATATTAGTAAAGACAATGCAGCTAAGCGAGAAGTCCTTCATCAATGTTATCTAGTTTTTTGTTCTTAACACATTGTCTGAGATGGTAGCTGTGCGCTCCAACGTTTTAAATAATTGTACCGAAATTTTACAGTTGGTGTCGAACGACGAGTGTCCAGCTGGTGTCCCACGGTGATTGCCCAACAATCCTTTGTCCTTTACTTTTGTGCGCGTCAGCAGCGCGGAAAAAGTTATGTACGTAAGAATATATCTTATTCATCCTAGCCAGTGCACACGTATTCAGGAGCTGATCAGCACGCTTTAGACAACAACTGCGCTATATGTATGTACCAACTTTGTCTTCATCTCCTGCAGTATGCGTACTTAATACCAAAGGCGATCACAATACTGCTGTCAAGGCTTTCTACAAAACAATCAATAGTACATTCGTTACGCACGTAATAAAGTGCATAATAAGCCTTATCGATGAAGAAAAGTAACCTTACAAAAAATAAGGAACGAAAGAAGGGTGCTATAACGTAAAGCTGTTCCCCCAAACTGTTTTTATTCCAATCTCTTGAGATCAAATTTACGCAACCACAGACGCAAGCATCGGGCGGTGAATCGCAGCGTTGTCGGAACAACCCACTTAAACACTCTCCTCGTTTATAGGACGTTACCTTTTTTTTCGCTTTCAAAACGAATAGCATTGCTTGCACTGAGAGGTGTTTGTTATCTAATTGGCTCACAAGAGGCTTAGAGGACGCTCTAGTGGAGAGGGTCTCGATGGGACCGAGCTGGCACAGTAAAAAGAGCTACGCCGCATAAAGAGGGTGGTGCGGGCTTCTCCGATTGGTCCGCTTCGCCTTACTTAGCTTGCGGTGGCTGATCGAAAATCGCGGCGCGTGCAGCGGAAGGATAAGAATGCCGCTAAAACGGATCTTCAGCAAGGAAGAGTTGGCAGAGCAATGTCGTATACGTTCGAAAAGGCCTCGATAACGCTTTACTGCCACGCAAAAAGGTGAATCATGCGTAAATAAATACATGCTCACCGGCAGGAACGAGGAGCGAGGGCCTGAGTGATCGGCGGGCAACCATCTTCTATTCTTTGTCTCTGGCTATTCAGAAAAATGTTCAGTTTTGTTCGGCATAATAATGCATTTTTTTTCGCGTACAGGTCACTTTGACGCGGTAAGTTTTCGCGGTTTTGTGAGGTCGCGTGACAGATAGGCGAAGTGGGCGCAGCCCGAAAACATTGGAACAATAGCAGAGGGACAATGGTGAAAAGGCATCGACTCATTAATAATTATTTTTCTTTTGTGTGGTTTAATCAGGCATAATAAGTGTGTACACGTTATATCAGATGGGGGGCTAACGCTGTTTCGTGACGTCGCGGGACAGACAAGCTAAGTTGGGAGAGGCCCGAAAATGTTTTGACCAATCGTGGTGGGCTGATTGTAGAATTGGAATAGAAAAGTTTGGAATAGCTTTAGGTTATAGCACACCTGTGCAATGAAAAGTAAATGTATTCTATCCGATGGAGCGTGAGGCTAGAAATGAAACACGGACGTGTTTATAATAAATGCGTAAGCTGCACGACATCTTTCTATGCGCGAGCAATTATATGTCCACTCCAGGCGCATTTTATCCGTCGTCGCCGCCGTGTTGTCGTCGTGATTTTACGTATAAGTTATAGGTGCGATAACACCATGGCCGCACAGCACATTTTGTGAAAACGTTTAAGTCTACGCCATGAATGCAGCCGGGGGGGGGGGGGGGTCAAGGGAGCGAGAGGAGGCACGGGGCGATATACTCCGGCGGTGGCTGCGTATAGCGTGACCGCCTGGGCCCTATCTTGAAAGCCGTCTGCGATGGGGTCACATTCTAGGTTGCCCAGGGACAGATAGCTTCGTGTGAGCTGTGCTCTCGCCGCTTGGTTCGCGTTCAAGCTAGAGGCAGCCAGAAGGTCAATGCGCTCGCTGCCGCCGCCGCGCTTCCTCACGCTAGCGTTCTCACAGCGGGTTTCGGCGGTCATCCAGTGAGATGCGTTGATGTTTGCCGTGCGTGTGTGGCACCCTGCTTCCTAATTTAGCAAGCGAATGTTTACAAGTTGATGCGGCCCATAAACCTATTATCCTTACTTCGTATATCTGTCGAATTCTTTGCTATCGCAATCGATGCTCGTTCTTTCAGGCAACGCTGTGACTTTTTCCTTTCGGGAAACTTCCTCCAGCTGCAGGACTTGCGCAAACATTATATACCATAACGTGTATATCTTTATTTTTGATATACACAATGCGCGGAAATCCTAGCGTAAGCCGAAGCCGCTGCAGTCATCTCGTCTAGCTTGTAACTCGTGAAGCTCGCTACCGCTCGCGACTCATGCTCCGTGCTCGTGACGATGCTTCCAACATTTTTAGTTATATAATCAAATTATTATAATATTACAAAGTGCACGCTTTCTTAAATTAAGTACTTCATTGAGTCTGTCATCGTCATCATCTTCGCTGACTGTAAACGAAGACGAAGCCGCGCTAGACCGAAATGAAAAATTGCACCATCTTCCCGTAGGGGAACCCTGAGTAGTATGCGAAGCAGCCATGGGGTCGACTCAAGTTCCCATTAGTTTTCAGTTCGTCGTTTCCGTTAGGTTGAGGTACGTAGCTACCGTTATATTTACCGTGCGTTGCGGGAGGAGAATGAGAGGAGCGGAGCGCGCGCAGCGCGTCATTATACCGCGAGCTACAGTGGCGCCCCCCAGCGGAGTATGCAGCGCCTACCGTCGCGCCTCTAACCTAAGCTGCTTCGCATTATCGCGAGCGGAGCCGCAGGTGTTGCCATTCGGTACGCAATCCGGAGAGGAGAGGAGCTTCGGAGAGGAGAGGAGGAATGCCGAGAGGAGAGGAGATGATACAAGGAGAGGAGGGGGAGGAGGATGCGCATGCGCAGTAGCGGTGTGGACGCCGCACGGAGGATGGAGGGAGGGAGGGAGGGAGGGAGGAAGGGAGGGAGGGAGGGAGTGACATAGCCTCGACCAAAAGCTGCTTCGCATCTAAACAAAGGTATACGAAAAATGACTATTTTGTACTAAGCACAAATTTATTGTTGTAGAAAAGAGAAGGTCGCCGAAAGATATTTTGTGTTTGTGACCAGATTTTCATTATCCTGTATAAACATATTGCACCGGTGTGCGTTGTCTTTCAACTGCGATCTTGGTCTTTTGTCTGCGTCATCTTTCGTCTTTTCGTCTTCCTTGTTGCGCCATTCTGGAGCCATGCATCTTGGAGAGTTTTATGTGTTCGTGGGTCGATGAATCCTATAATCGTGATTTCTTTATCCTGCCAGAAGAAAAATCGCGCTGGTGGAAGCACACCAATAAAATTAGCGCTAGGCGTCCAGCCACTCAGTTTATCTAGACAGCGTGTCTGAATGTGTTATTTCTATTGCGATAGAAATAATATGAACACTTCAAGCGGGCGCTTCACTTCAAGCGGGACACTTCAATCCGGCGCAAAGGGAAGTAGTCACTAAATCTCCCACGCGAAAGGAGGAGAGCGGGGAGGCAGCGCGGGAGGGAGCAGGGCAGCTTCTACTTTGCCAACAACTGCGCTTTGCGCCGGTGCGGCCCGTCGCGTGTACGTATCTTGAAAGCCATCTCCACCTAGCTCTGACCTTTGTATGCGTTGTGCTTTCATCGCTTAGTTTCCGTTAAAGCGATAGGCCGCACGAACCTTCGCTCGCTGCGGCGGCTGCGCTTGCAGCCAGCGATTTGACAGTGGTTGTCTGCGGTCATCGAGTGTCATCTATTCATGTTTGCTTGTGCGCGCTGACACCAGGCTTGTGAATTCAGTTAGTAAGCGAATGTGTCCAAGTTTATGCTGCCGATAAAACTACTATCCCCACTCCGAATAGCTCTCTACTAATTTGCTATCGCAATTGATGCTTCACCTTTCGGGTGAAACTGTGACATTTAATGAATACATCTCGGTTATATTTAGTAATTAATATGCAGGCATCGTGCCATCTTTATGAGGCGGCATAATTGGTGACGAAGGTGGTACGTAATGTACGTTTACAGCGGGCCCTGCGCAGTGACTGTCAAGAAATTTATGTAGACGCTTACACGGCCTCTGAGTAAATATAATCCACGCACATGAACAAATTGGTTTATAAATGTTTAAACTACTTCCTAGAAAGTACAGCAGCCATACACTACAGCCCCCATTCCTTTCTGCAGTACACATCCTCCATCCAGCGTTCTAAGCAAAACTTCGCAGGCGTTTTCCTGCGGACGTCCGTTCGCCATCCGTAATCATGCGTACTTATACGTCGTGGGTGATTTTGTTCGGACGTCCATCGGATTTTCATTTTCGAACAAGAAATGTCGCCCAGACTGGTACGTGTTCCGATCGTCCGTCGGACGTCCGCTATTGGCTCTGGACGTTTGGTTCCTTCCCAGATGCTAGAGGACGTCCTATGGATATTCTTTGTCCAATGGGGGTAGTCCATAATGTATATAGTCGCAGGCAGCATTGTTAGGAAACGCAAGCGGTGGGGTGGCGGAGAGGCACCGAGGCTGGGCGCCTATCGATGACAGGCCAGTGAGATGTGCCGACACGCGTGAAGCTCTTCTCGCCAAATCAGGAACCAGTTGCGACAACAAAATGGCCGATGCTCACGAAGCACGTCTCGCTCAAATGCGTGAATTGTGTTGTAGCCGTATAATCAATATTTAATCATCGATTCATTCAAACGACCACGTATGTCTACCTTGCCTACATTTGCGTCGAAAATGGGATAACCCATTCTCTCATTCGTGTCTTATCTCGGGTTCCACCAAGAATTCTCGCGTGTACAAACATCGCGGTAAATGCGTCACGAAAAGAGCAGGCTAGTTTTCGAGCCGGCTAGTTTTCACCCCGCGAGAGAGCGGCGCTTTGCCACTTACTGAGCTTTATGCTCTGGCGATCTACGGTAATGACGTATATATTTTTGCCGCGTCCATTCTCTTTCGCCTCGGTTTAGCCTATGACGCCTGGCTGCCGCTCACTGCTTCGCTTACAATGGCGCCAAGTGGCAATGTCTCTGCGTCAACCGTTGCAGAGAGGCAGCGACGTCGACGGGCGAATGTCATGAAACTGAGCGCGTTATACTAGGGATCGAGAGACACGCCAACGGAAAGCATCAACGCATTCGTGCCTAAGTTATCCCTTATATAGTCTCTCAAGTTCCATCGCGCGTCGATTGCAAAATTTTAGTCGGTGCTCGTAGTGCTGTTACGTGGTTGCAGAATTGTTTTCGTGCGTCCCTGGCTCTTTGCGAATGTCAAGCACCCAACTTTCACTTGTTCAATTATTTTATTTTTACCATGCGCTCACTCGCCACCCTTTTCCTTTATCGGTACTTGTTCCATACTTGTTCCATACCTATGGAGTAGTTCTTCCTCGTGTAATCCCAATTTCTTGGCTGCTCTAAAATACCAAGCACCTGCTTATGCTTCTGTGTAACTTGATAATGAAGTTCCTTTTTCCATCACTCACGTGGTTTCCTCATTCCACTGAAGAAGGTTTTCAGCCATGTTTGTCTTCTGCTTCACGACGTCTTCCAGTTCCTTGTAATCCCAGACTAGTCTAAGAAGCGCCTGCGCTTTTTCCTATATGCTTTTTGGGATATCTTCTATTTGGTTTTCATTTATTTTAAAGCATTCTGCGGCTGTTGCTTCCTGTCTTGCTTCGGTATCTCTACGAAAGCTAAGTGTTTTACGATTGTGATCCTTACCCAGGCTATTGTCTCCAAATAATGGTTTTCATATGGTCTACTCGTTCGTGTAGACTGTTTTTGAGAAACAGTTAGTCGATGCTTGACTTTAAAATTCAAGATTCCCACGTTTCTTGTGTATGACATTCGTTTTCCCTGTTAACTACTACAAGGTTTTGTTGATCACAAACATCCAGAAATGCCGTAATTGCATTCAGTATATCTGTCGGAATCCTCCGTGTGTATATTCATATTTCCTGCTAATATCGCCTGGCCCGGCCTAACTCATTCCTATGACTTCCAGTATAATAAATTCATTATTTATTTTGATCTCTCTTATCACTGCCACTTACAAGGTAAGCTACACCTTACTACGTCTTTTTTCTCGCTCCCAAGTGCCGCTAGTTCATAAATGCCCCCCCCCCCCCCCCAATGTTTATTTCACCCATTCCCACTTCAAACCTCACCCAATGAGCGTGCAACGCACCTGGCTTGGGTGTATCGCTGCTAAGCCAGAGGGCGTGGGGTAAGATGGCGGCCACACCGGCAGGCTTTCGATGGGGACGAAATTTAAGAACACCCAGTATCATGCACTGGTTTCACTTTAAAGAAACCCAAGAGGTCATAATTAATCCGGTGTCCCGCACTATGGCGTGCCTAATAATCAAATTTGGTTACGAAAGTTTTAATTATTCTTTTCTCGATGTAGAGTTGCACATATCCAATGGAAGATACATATTGGCCCAAGTAGCCATCAAAATGGTTTATAAAGACTGGCATATACCCAGTGACAGATACACGGTACCTCAAGTTGGCCTCAAAGTGGTCCATTGAAGAGGGAGGCGCATGGACCGTGACGCAAGTTAAGGTCAAGGAGGTTCTTTTATAATCGGAACGTAGCCAGTGACCCAAGTTGACGTCAAATAGGTTCATTGGTGAGCTGCGCATATACAATGTGGTATCTAACCAGTGACGCAAGTTGGCATCATAAAGGTTTCTTGAAACGTGATACATACCGAATTTCCCATACCCAACGACGGAAGTTGGTCTGATGGTTGGTTTGTAACGCGGTGCCCTCGACACAGTATCCCATTGTTCTACCCATTACACCGTGGACGACGTGGTGAGCGAAGTTAGCCATAAAGCGGTTAGAGACAAACACCGACATAGGGATCGGCAAACACACGCATGAAAGCTGATTGGAATAAAAGAGAAAGCAATGGTAATTAAAGCAAAGTAATGGAAAGCTGTGAAAGCCACTCGCCGTAATGGAAAGCTGTGAGTCTGAAAAAGACATTGCATATTTCATTCCACTAAAAGAGAACGAAAGGTTATTTTACAGGCTAACAAAAAAAAAAAAGACGTTCGTTATTATTGTGCACCCGGTACAGTTGTTGCCTTGCTTTTGGTCTTGCACGGCATGTTTTTCATATTGAAGTAGAAATGTAAGTTCATTACAGCATTAAGCGCAACAGCAGTGCAAGTTTGCGGGGCTACAATAGAAGGAATTCTGCACCACCACCACCACAGATTCACGCGAATAGAGTGCGAGGCCAGGAAGGTTGTGCTTAAGCGTAATTCTATTAGGATGAATTCCAATTTATAATGCAAAAACTGTAATAAATCAGCACAGTAGCTCATCCTCATCGAGCGCGAATGTACAAGAAGTTAGACGAAAGTATACGAAAAATATAGAATTAAAATCTACAAAATTCCTCTCAACAGAATAGGGTGCTTGATTGTCATCACTGGGCTCTTCTACTTGGCAATGAATCCGAGCATTAGAATTTCGCCGTTGCTGTTGCAAACTGAATGCTCAAGCAGAAATTAGGCGGCGATCGATATGGAGATAGAAAAAAGTAAAGGTGTGAAGGTGACCATTGTGCTTAAGACGTTCGAAGAAGTGTGGGTTGGCGGAAAACAATTTCCCATTGAACATTGTCGGAGCAGCACTGAAGTGCACGGTGTCCGAAGAGAAGGAACGCGACAACACATTGCTGGAAGCTACAGAAAGATGCGTGGAATCGTGACTTTGAGCTACTTACTGCTGTCTATCTGTACTTTTCTACAGCTCGTAGGAGGTCGGGAAGCTGAACCAGCAGCAATGCGAGCAACCACTCCCGACCAGCAGCTCGCTCTTATGAAGTCACTACAAAAGCGTACGTATAGATATTTTCATCCCGGCATATGATCACAAAGAGATCAGTATTGTACAAGCATGCTATGCCGCGTTGTAAAGAAGGGGATGTGTACTCCATGATTTCGAGACACGGATCAACGTCCCTCGAAGATTGTAACTCAATATATACTCAAAAACTGTGATAGTACTGTGTAAGTAAATGAACGAAGAACATGATGAGCATTGCTGTTTGAACCGACATGCTTTGCATGAGACACACCACTATATAGATGTGTCAAGCCGGTATTGATTTGTTGTTATGTCCGCGTTAGACTCAGCTCAGGCGGTAAGTACGAGCGTTCTTATTGGCTGTAATTCATGTTCTTAGCGCTGTGGGTTTTTCATAAGGTAAACTAGTGGTCAAAGCTATGTAATAAATACCTCAGCTGTAGCCGTACTAAGAAGTAATCATAGCCAGACGTATATAGCGAATGAGTTGATGGATTAAATAGTTGATAAAGGGACTGAACGACCACAGTTATCGTGGGTTACGTAGCACATTGCGGTTGTCGTTTCGTTTCTGCAACAAAATACTCCGTGTCTTTGCTTCGAGCCACAACGACAACGCACAAGAGAAATAAATAGGCAATCGAGTATTCCGAGATTCTTTCCTCAGTTCATAGAATTCGACCACTCTCCATGTCTGAAAATAAAGCAGACCTAAATATCAACAACTTAGCCCCCAAAACCGGCATGATTTTAGAACAGGCTAACGCAAATATTTTATCAACACGCGACACGTGCTCGCAGATGTTTATAAAATTCAGGATGAGCCATCCGCGGTTGCTACACCTGAATGCTTTTAGCATGCCTTGGGATGGTGATTATTTGTGGCCCTATGTTGGCACTATTTATTCGGGTGGCACTCCCCTTACGACAATGGCTTACCCGTATGCAAGAACCCACTGGTACTTCGAGCGGCCCTTTCTGAAGGGTCAGTTCGAAACCCTGTTTTGCATTAAGGAGAATAGGCACAGCCTCTGAGACGAAGCCTGAGCCTAACGCGGGAAGAGGCCGTGATCTGGCGCCAGCTACAAGCCCAAGCCAATACACAACTAGCCATCCTCCACGCGTTCTATCCCACCATATGCACAGCTAGCTCCCCACAATGCTCTAAATACCCCTCCCTATAAAACGTCACGTGGGCCTGCAAATCCCATCTATTCCACCTTCCTATTACCTCCCATTCACCAGACACCTGGGAAGCCGCGCTGCTGCGCTCGCACCAAGACGATAAACTTCCCTGGTTGAGCGGGCCAATGCAACAGTGGCCCGCACTGGAGCTCTAGACGAAGGGCCACAACACCCACCTCCCGATAATTTCTCCCATTTGCGATAAGCGTTCTTATCATATCTATCATCATCATCATCATCATCCTTATCTAAGACAATAGCGTCTCAAACCGCTATCTGTCACAAAGGAAGAAAGGGAATTGGCTCCCGTTGCCACCATGCTACCATGCGGTATCGCTGTCGGCACCGCATGGTGCCACCATCTGCTTTTTAGCGCTCGATTAAACTGCACTTCTTCGAGATAGGCCCAAGAAAACGGTTTAACAATCAAATAAAATTGCGGTTAGATCGCAAAGATTGCGAAATGCAATTTTTGCGATCACAGGGAAAGGACGAGCCAAGACAAGGCCCCCTCCCTTTCCCCCCGTGTAGGTGTCTGGCTTGCTCTGTTTAGCCACAATGAATTCACGCCGACCAGTTCAACTTTTGATGTATCTGTAATAAATTATCAGCAGATTCACATTGCCAATATTGTATGCGTTTCTCAGAATCAACTGAACCATTGGTGAAAGGTGGTACCCATATTTTCTCATCTCCATCTTTGTAATTGTTTTATTATGCTTATGATATTGATACCGTGACACATTGATAAGACTACGCTTCAAAAGAACGTAGGTAGGGTTAGGTTGGGTCCTACTGGCGTGGTTGGAAATAATAAGCCTCCGGCTGTGCCATTTCACTTATAAAAAAATAAAAAATTGCGTAAATATATAAAAGTATGATGGGAAAAGCTTAAACGTATAACAATGTCACAAACATTTACCTTTCCCACACTGGGAATCAGCAAATATAATATTCAGTCAGCCGGTTCTTATTGCTAAAGAGAGAAAGAAGCGCACGATTCTCGCTACTTTCTTTTTTTTATCCACACGCAGATTGCAGATGGAACGAGAAAGTTGGATTGTGCAGCAACAGCTGTGCAGAGTGGAAATGCCAGTACCTTTTTACCGGCTGGCCGAAAGAATGCAACTACGCCTGCAAGAGCGGATGTTTCTGCCGGTGGGGCTTCTATCGAGATTACAGGGGGTATTGCGTCGGTCCTGTGAGGTGCCTCTACAACAAAAAATTTTACACGTCCAGTCGCCAAGAGTAGCACCTGCTGCAAGATCCCAACACCGGTAGTATGCGTCCGTACCTCGCAGAGAATAAACCTTAAGTAAATTGTGAAGCCATGAATAAAAACAAACATTTAAAGGCCTGTTACAAGAAAACTTCCCTTTAGCTAAATTTGCTCTAAAATAGTCGTCTATACCACTGAATGAATCTTGGCAAAGCCACAGGGCTGGTAACTGTACAATTTTCTCATTAGCCCCATTTAAACAGCATCTAAGCACATGATGCGTGAACCTGGTGGTTGCGGCCAATGACGTAAGTCCTCACACGCCACTCTGCAGCCGCTGGCGTGGCGCGTTCAGCCCGACTCGCATCGCCGTGAGTGAGAATCACAGTAACCAATCAGAGTAGGCGGTGGTCTGAGCGTCTCGATGGTGAGCGGGCTTGTCCTAGGAGGCGTTGGCTCGTCGCTGGACCCAGGGCGGCCGGGGCACATACGACTAAGCAGCAGCCTTGCCTCCAAGATCGTACGGATGCGATGTTGCGATCTCTGAGGCTATGCTCCGCAGACGCAGCTACTCGCAACTCTGCACGGCTTGGATTGAGGTGCATCTCTTGCAGTGCTGTGCAAGAAACCACCGTCCTGCTCTTTGTTCAGCTTACGTTTATGCTGACGTAGTCTACTGTTAAGGCACCACTGAAAGCAGGCCGGTGATTTTCTAAAGTGAAACCACAGGGTCCTTCGACAGGCCCTGGGCGTGGGTAGAGTCTTCAGTCAAGGAACCCGTGAACCGCGGCGCATTCTCACGACCAGATCGAGCTGGCTCGGTAGTTGATGCCGACAGCGAGACTTCCCACTATTGTGTAGTGGGGTGTGGGATTGCACGGGTGGTGCTCATGAGCTGGCACGCCGAAGTGGCGTTGTAGAGCGTAGCTGGAGCATTGCAATCGGACCACTGTTGTGTGGCGTCGTGTGTGTGTGTGTGTGTGTGTGTGGGGGGGGGGGGTATTTCCTGCGCTGAAGTCTGTAGTGTTGAAGTATGGCGTGAAATTGTTTTGGGATCAGTTCCGAACTCTCCTCGTCACTGTTGTTTCACTGTGAGGCTCAATGAGTGTGCGCTCGAGCCGAGGCGTGGGCCATCCGGTTCCCAGCGAAGGACGTCAAGTTCCCATACCCCAACACGAGCTCACTTCACGAAAAATGATTTATTTTAAACAGACACAACCCTAAAAAAGAAGTTTTTTTTGACACTTTACATTGGTAAAAGACGCTTGAGCCCCACAAAGTTCACTTCGTTTCAGTTGATGTGAAAAGTATGGATGCATACACAACGACACAGCCTGTAGCATGTCTGTTTTTTGCTGCCTTTGGGCGCCAGTTTTTCATCTTTATGTTATTGCTTCTTCAGTTCTGTTTTGCCGCTGTCTAGAATACATGCTACACACAAAACGATTTGTCAGTGTGTACCAGCAAGTTCACAAAGTACTACGAAAGTTTATGAAGGGTCAAACGAAGTAGAAAGATGTTGATATCCACGTCGCCCTTCTTAGTTCCTGCAACGAAAATTCCGAAAGTCTTACGTACCTTGTCAATCTCCCGAAGGAAAATCATTCGCTGCGATGCTTTGTTATTGCTTTATTGATGGCACATATAAATACTCGAAATAGGTGTTCATTTTCTATGTATATGTGCAAAACAGATGGACAATAAGCAAGATCAGTAGGTAGGTAGGTAGTAAACTTTATTGAGGTCCGGAAGAATCTTCGCCGCGTTTTTATAGGGGCAAGACTGCGGGCCGCTCCCACGTTGGGACGGGAAGGCCAGGCCTCACCGCCGCATCGTGGGCCTTCTGCACAGCCCGGAGTTGATGAATACAGTCGTGTCTCTTAACCAATGAATACAATGATTCCGCCATCATTACGTGGTTCGTGTGGTGCTGTAAAGAGGGGCACTCCCAAAGCATGCGCTTAAAATTGCTAACCCCACCGCAGTCGGGACACAGAGGGGTTGATGAATACTGTCGTGTACTCCGTGTACCTACTGAAGACGGAGAGTGTGGGATACGAGTTCGTTTAGATTAGCCTGAGAGTCACGGCCGGAGGCCTCGTGAGGTTTCGATGTGGCAAGGGGAAAGCCCTGCGTCTCATCTGATTGTGGCTAGTGTTCTCGTTGAAGGTGGAGAGAATGCCCCTGAAAGGGGGGGGGGGGGGGGGGGGGAGTCTGCCTCCGTAAAGGTTGGACCAAGCCCGTTGCCGGTCCCACCCAGCCCACCGGCCTAGCCGGCAAGAGCTCGCGCCGGGGCATGGGCCAATTCATTAACATTGGCTACCCCCCCCCCCCCTCTATACTTCGGCGTCCTGGTGCACCAAGAAGCCCGTAATGACGTGATGCGTAAGCAGCTTGACCTCAAGTGTCCTAGTAACCTCCTCACACACTGCCCCAATTGAGAATGCTCGCAGCGCTGATCACGAGTCCGTATAAATCTCTGCCCTGTCTGACCCTATAGGAGGGCCAGCGCAATGGCCAGCTGCTCCGCCTCTCAAGCCGACGACGTCCTGATTGACGCGGCTGATAATACTGGGCCCTTCATGTCCACGACATTAGGAACAAAATGACTGTAGCCGCCTTCGTACTTGGCAGCATTCACAAAACATGACTCTGCCTGCATGCGCGTACTGCAGAAGCGCAGAGGCGTGAGCCATCCTGCTGCCAGTGTTGAAAGTCGGATGTAAGTTCCTCGGAATGGGAGAGACCTTAACAGCCTGCCTCACACTATCCGAAAGCTGAATGTTCCTGTCTATTAACGTCTTCGGATTGGTCCCACCTCAGCCAGGATTCTCTTCCCGCCACCCTAGACGAGAGTCTGGCATTTTGTGCGAATTTCTGTGCTTCAACCACATCCTCTAATGTGTTTTGGACGCCTAGGCTTGCCACTTTCTCTGTGCTTGTGCACGTTGGGAGTATTAAGACTCTCTTCTCTTCCTGATGAGTAGGTTCGAGAGCACTGCACGGGCCGATTTTTTTTTCAGCCCCGGCCCGGAAATAATCTGCGTTACCCGCCCCGCCCGGTCCACTATCCCTTTACCTTAGGCCTGAGCCCGGCGCGAGCCCGGCCCGAACCCGGCCCGAACCCGGCCCGAGACCGAAAAAGACATGCTTTTCAGAGTCGAGATGCGCGAGGATAACTCGCTGCACGTTATATGCACACCACCAGAAAGTACGAGCCCGGCCCGGGCCCGCGTAAAAAACCCGAATTAAACACGGGCGAGAAGAGAAAGATAACACGAACGAATACAGGAGACAACAGATACAGGGGACCCGGCCTTAGGTCCCCTGTATCTGCCTTTTGAACGTCGCTATTGGAAATGACAAATAAAACTTCAGCTTACTAGAAGTCACATCTTGAGTTATACTGTAAAGAAGCATTAGGAAAAACTCATTATGTTCATTGGAGGCACATTGTGCGTCCATTGCGCGAACAAACGACAAGAACGAACAATACGAGACCAGGCGATGACTCCCAAGAATATCTTGTTCGAGCGCAGTGCGAATACTTACACAAGCTACCGGCACTCGCGCACGCGCAACGCCCAACCACCTCAAGCCAGAGCGCGAATGAAACCGAACCGAAACGCCAAAAAATATTCAGATCGAATGCACATGTTGAAATCTATGCGAAGCGAAGCAAAGAGACAAGGCGTGTACGAGGCATGTACGCGACCGTGCTCCTCCCTCATCTTTCGCGCTGGACACACTGCGCCATCCAGCGATGCCGCCGCGAAGTTCGCCCTTGGCGCCTGTGTATATACATATACAGACACGATTGTATGAATACATATTATGCTAATTAGATTCCGCCTAGCACCAGAAAATTTTCAATGTTTATTGAAGAGCGGCATATACGAAGTGGTAAATGCTCGTTCACTTAAGTTGCGTAAGAGGTTCATTGAAGAGCGACACATACTCAGCGGCGCCCATTCTCGACCGGTGGTTAAATATTAGGCCTTAAATAGAGTATCTCAATCCCTGACTAGCTTATTAGAGCCTAAGAATAAAACATTTTCCTGCCAAATGCCCAACGACACATAGAATAGCAGCAGCATTACTTCGAGATACATCGTGATAGGTGATCTCAAAGACCTCTAAATTAGACAGTTTCAACATCTCCGTTCCCTAAATGGCTGCGGAATGGATTGAAATTGCGTGTGTTATTTTTCCACAATATCTTCCTTGAAAACTAAGACGTAAGGCGTATGTGGTTTCTTGGCCATCGGCTATAAATAGTGTCTTAAGGGATATCTCACCTTGTTCCGTGATTGGGAAGTGTATAACGAAAATAGTAACTGCTATACTTACATTGTATCTGCTATACTTACATTGTCCATTTGCAAGCGTTTTTTTATTTGCTTGGTTTCCCTGGTGGGATAACATACGAATAAAATTAAATCTAAGGTTGCTGGCCCGTCTTCAGTTCTTCCCTTTATGTACAAACAACAAGCACTATATGAATGCATTTGATATTACTTTTGGACTTATTTATGACACTTGTTGTATAAGACAGGCGTGGCAGAACCAGTTGCAATTGCGAATTTCGCTGCATTCGAGAGAATCTATGTCATCATTTGTGAAATGCACGCATGAGCACACGAAAGAAAATTCTGTAGCCCAATGTTTCATTGTGCTACTACTCAATAAAAACGCGATTGTGTTAGAGCTTGTGGAGACTGGATACTGCCTAGGCCATTGTAAGATGGCGACACTGGCGACTCCTAATATCATCGTGTTTCTCGCTGTTTATGTTATCCTTCAGCCTTTGAGAGTACGTGGGCAGCTTGGAAGGCGACAGCAGTACCAAGCACATAATGATCGAGCGCATGGTCGACATTCGCAAGCCATCAAACCGGATTTGCAGCAAAAGCCACGTACGTAGACATATCGTCAAGATAACCGCGTGATATGCTCACACGTAACGGTTATGTGTGGGTTTAAAGTTTTACGTAAGAATTATTACGATAGCCACGTCGCCTAGAGAACCTGTAAATTTTATTAAGAACTACCAGCCTATATATACCGAGGATGAACCTAATCATCGTACTAGGACGTAAGAAGCAGTTTCATCGGACATAAGTAAAGAGTTCCAAAATAATAGAAGTTCCAGAAAAATACATTTGTGAGATTTCTGAGAGCACATCATAAAGGTGGGAGCCGCCTCCTCATGTTCTTAATTCACAATTCTATTTGTATGTACCTTTTCTCTTCGAGAGCCGGCAGGCGTTGTGCCGATCCTCATGACAGTTGTCAGTTAGCTATCTTTCTGCTCTCTGTGATTGTTTAATCTTTGCAAACCTAATGACAATATTAATAAGAAGGTGGCGCGTAACATCTAGCACCAAGAATAAAAGACAGTCTTATTTTCTGAACCAGTAGATCTGTTCAACTGTTGAAAACTAAACGCATATTCAGTCCTGAAGGTGGTTTGTGACATCACCTGCCAGAATTTTGCAATGGATTGATTGGCCTACGGCGTAGTATTTATCTATGTCTATTCATGAATGCTTTTCTAGAAAGTGAGAAAAATTATAATGTACTACCGGCTTTATTTATGAAGGCTTCGAAGCAAGTTTCACTATCGAAACGCTCAGTAAGTTGACACTCCTCAAGGTGGACTTGTACGAGCGGGTTGTGGTCGCTAATTCAGTTAACATACACGTGTGAAGTTGTTGAGCTGTTGCACCTCTGCGGGATTCTGAGTTCACCAAGCTTGCACCGCGCTCGCAAGAGTTCAGCCCGTGGGCAGCATCGACAATTTCTGGCGTGGGGCGGAAATGAGGTGAAAGTGAAAGTGAAATTTTATTTTCTTTTCAACGAAAAGAGGGCGCCAAGACAAAAGGCAAGAGCCTGACAAGGTCCTGGTCACCCGTGAAACAGCTGGCATTGTGCACAAGCACTTCACAACAAATTACCAATGAATTTCTCAAGCCTTGCAAAACGCATTACGCAGTAAGAACATGCATGAAATTTGAACAAGAAAAGAATAACTAAATCGCATACACAACTTATCGTGTGAGCGGTATAAAGATAAATAATTTTTTACAAACGTAAGAATGACAGTCCTAAAACACAGAAACAATATCACAAAGCTGGCAACAAGTGTGTAAGAGAAAAACATTTCAAAGGTAAAAATGAATGTAAAGTCGATTGACAAAATAAATATCTCATTCCGTTTGTTCCAATAGGCGTTATTTAATTATAGGTTTAAAACGTTTGTGTGGAAGGTAATATTCAGTTATTCAGTTTCAAAGGGACATCGATTTATTACTGTAGGAATTTGGTAGCTTAGTGTTTGCTTGCCGTAATTGGTGCGTGTGATTGGAACAAGTTTACGTTTCGTCCGGAAAGCATATCGGCTGCTGGAATTATCTGACCAGAAAAGAACAATTGATGACGATGGATGTACCTAAGTAGACAGAAATTATATACTTCCTTTATATTAAGGATGCCATGTTTCTGAAATAGTGGTGAGGTAGGTAAATCTGAAGGTCTGCCATGAAACCACTCAATAGCACGCAAAGCGCGTTTCTGAATTGAAATTAGTTTAGGGTAATTGCTGGACGTCGTAGTTCCCCAAACAAGAATACAGTATAATAACCTTGAGTACAGGAGTGCGTAAATACATGGATATCTTTAACCAGGGGGGCAACAAATGAGATGTATTATGCAAATAACCAACTGTTTTACTTAGATCGGACATTAATTTGTTGGTGTGAAATTTCCAAGAAAGATTCTCATTGAACCAAACACCAAGAAATTTCTGGTTTGAAACTCGCTTTATTTCAGTATGCTCGTAGACAATTTTGAGAGTGATACTTTTTAGTGTATTGATAGGACGAAAAATAATGTAGTTTGTCTTTGATAAATTAAGGCTTAGCCTATTGGTCAATAACTAGTTATGTAGCTTTCTTAAATATGCACTTGCCGTAGCCTCCATTTGGTACAAGGAGTGGGATGAAAAAAATATATTCGTATCGTCAGCGTACATGACCAGATTAGGCGATTCGGATATGTTAGCAATCCTGAACATTCTGCAATCTGTTATTTAAATAGCTCTTTAGCAAGTCAGATGCAATACCACGTATGCCATAACTGTTAAGCTTGCGTAGCAGGGTGTTGTGATGAACGCCATCGAATGCCATTCGAAAATCTAAGAAAAGGTCAAGAGTGTACCGTTTCACTTTGATGTTCTTAATAATGTTGTCTTTTACTGTTAGCAGTGCTTGCTCAGTTGATTTCTTTTCAGGAATCCATAGTGCGAGGAAGTAATAACATTGTACTTATTGAAAAAATTTTCGAGACGAGTATTAATGACACCTTCAAAGACTTTTGATAAAACGGGTAGAACAGAAATTGGTCTATAATTAAATATGTCATTCTTTCCCCCACTTTTATAAACTGGACATACTCGCGCTATCTTCAGCTGATTTGGGTATACTCCGCTTTCTAACATACGATTTGCGATTTAACACAAGACGTCACATATTCAAGAAGATACATGCTTCAAAGGTACTGCTAGTATACTATCATGCCCAGGTGAAACATGATTTTTTTTACCTTATGAATAATTTAAACTATTTAGTGACTAGTAGTAGGCATAAGCGCAATAGAATTTTTTTAAGGGAGTGATGAGGTCACTGATGGCTGGCTGTTGCCGACGCTCTGTAGCGGCAGCTGGCATTTTACCTTTGTTCATTGTCGTGCCTCCTGTGATCCGTTGTCTTGCTTTGGCTGTTGGAACCAAAATGTTAAGTACGGAAAAATATAACCGAGTTTGTGGGGGATTTATGACGTAAAGTAGCATAAAGGTTCACTTCGATTCAATTCAGACAGGCAGACGTGGCAAACATACATACAAAGCTAACGAGATGGCATTCGTTTTCCCCGTCTTGCTCCTCTGTCCATGTCTCGGATGTTTGACTTTATACCAATGGAAATAGAAATGCGTTGCTCTAAACAATTTCTGCTATCGAGTTTGTGAAGGGTACGCAGGAAAAAATAGCGATAAATTTCCAGCTCACAATTGTACTAAATTACTACGTTGACAATCTTTTGAGCTGTGGGAAATTGCTTCTAATAGTTAGGAAAACGGCAACATGGGGAGAAACCGCTAGTTACCATGCACTTTAGAAGTTTAACTGTTTCCCTGCATAACCTTTTATTGCGATAGCAATTATATGGACACTTCAACCGGATTTCTGCCGTCGGCGTCGCCGTCGCCGTCGCCGTGAGGTTCCGTATAGATAAAATCTTCGCCGCGCGCCGTATGCCCCAGCGGAAGCGTGCGGGGACGCGCGCTATCACGGAGAGCGAACGCACTCAATCTCCCACGCGCAAGCAAGGAAGCGGTAAGCCAGCGCCGGAGGGAGCGGGGAGGGGGGGGGGGGGGGCGCACTTCTACGCTGCCAACAACCGCGATCGTCGCTCGCTCGCACCGTCTCTTATCTCCACACGGCTCTGACCTTTATGCGCTCTGTTTCCGTTGAAGCGATAGACCGCACGTAAGTTCGCCGCTGCGGCGTATCCGCTTGCTGCCAGAGTTTTGACGGTCGTTGTCTGTAGTCATTCAGTGTGATCTATTCATGTTTGTTTGTGCGCGCTCACACCACGCTTGTTCATTCAGTTAGTAATAGTCGGGCCACATTTTCCAACGCACGCTACACATGCAATGCTGCCCGGATCGGCAGTGCAGCGCTACAGATGTGTCCCTTCGCACGCGCTGCCCACGGGAAGCGCTTCTCATCAACACCACCGTTTCACACGCGCCTTCTCGTGGTCATTGAGTCTCTCGTCATGTCGGTCTACTTACGCCGCAACACACCTCCTTACTTAATCAGCTCATGTTTCCTACAATTCATATTGCTACCAAAGCCGCTCACCTTACTTCGTATGACATTGCTGTGTTGCTATCGCATTCATTGCTTCGCCCTTAGGGCGAAACTGTGACCTTTTTTGTTCCCTCCCGCACTTTCCTGACTTTCTGGTGGTCGCTTTTTCTGCTTATCGTAGTCCATGTTTCAAGATCCAACTGCTCGCAACTGTTGGTTACGAAGTGTCAGCAGTCAGTTTTTGTTTATAAAGACCAAAAAAAAAAAAAACACGATTGTTTTTGACCTGCGTAAATGCAGTGGTGAAACATTTCTCAGCCACCGTAAATACGTGATACATGATCTGTGTTGCTGTGATACCGTCATTAAATAACATTTTCCAGATGTCTCATTGAAGAAACGCGTGATACCTTTAGGAAACTGGATAATATGACTACAAGAAAATTACATCAACTTCATCAAGCCAATGCATATTTAGCAGCGAATGCTGCCTCAGACTGCCTTCTGAGAACAAACTTCGAATAGCGACGGCAAAACAAGTACCACACATCAGGAAAAACAGACAGACAACGAACTTTATTTGATCCTTAGGAGCTATACTGTCAGGACCCCCTAACGCGAGGCCGTTGTAACCGCTGGCCGCGCCCACGAAGAGGACAGAACGCCGTGACGCTCCGCCCTTTCCTGGGCCCTCTGGATAGCCTGGACTTGCTTTCGGAGTACCGTGCTTCTGATGGCCTCCTCCCATTCGGCTTCGCTGGAGAGTAGGTCGTTAGGTAACGCGGGACATCGCCAGAGCATGTGAGCCATAGAGCCAAAGGGTTCATTACAGTCGGGACAACCAGGGTCCACGTCTGAGTATATCCTACTAAGGAAGCCCCGCGACGGGAAAGATCCCGTCTGCAATATTCTAAGAGTAGCTGACTGACCTCTGCTGAGCTTCGGGTGAGGAAGAGGAAAAGCTCTCCTGCCAAGTTGGTAATGTTTAGTAATTTCATTAAATGTTAGAAGTGGATCGTTCTGCTGAGTCCCTTCCTGCCCCTCCGGAGCCTCCAGACCGTCGAGGCGCGTGAGTTCTCGCGCACGGTCGTGGCCACCTCGTTGAGGTTTGGGAAGCCCTCGAGAACGTTCGTCCCCATGTGTGCGGGGAACCACATAACCGCACATCAGGAAAATATTTTTTATACTGCTGGACGTGGTATTTGTTACGCGCTTTTTGCATGCATTCTTAAGTACTCTGTAAAGAATAACGTGTTATATTATCACGTGGGGGTTGAGAAACAATACACTGAAGTGTCAGTGTGTCTTCCCGAATACAGTAACCATGATTAACTTTTCAGATTGCACAAGGTTGGAGAAATTAAAGAGATGCACGAGCGGAGTTTGCGGCGAGAAGAAATGCTCGGACCTGTGGGTCACGTCAAGAGGGTGCGTCAGCGACTGCGAATACGAGTGTGTCTGTCGTCATGGTTTATACCGAGACAAACGAGGCAAATGCGTTCTTCCTTTTCAATGCAAGAAAAGGGATTACCTCTACGCGACGCGACCCGGCAGGTTAAGTACACTACAATAAAATGTGTGTCTGCGTAAGCAGCGAGCGGCACTCTGTTGTTCACGTTTTATAACTTTGAAGCAAGAAAAATCTTAGTAATGTCATGTAACGATGCCATCAAGAACGTTTACGTCAGGTTAGGGATTTACCAGTTTAAGAATTTTTTCGGTAAACCTGCAAAATTTCATTTCATAAGTGACAACACAACATTAGGGAAACCTACGCATAACTAACAACCACAGGCGCGGCTTGATGTAGCATTTCTTGTATATTTCAACTTCTACCAGTAAATTTTTATAGACAATCTTTTCTTTACCTTTCTTCAACTTCGCAGCTGCTGCGGCTTAGTGCTATTTTGCTGAATAGCTGTTGTAGACTGCGTGGGTCAGTAATGAAATCCCGCCGCTGTCGCCGTGCAGTTGGCATTGCTTCTGTTCACTGACTACAGTCTGGGACAATTGGCCGGTACCGAAGACAGTGCAAAGAAACACGGGATATAATGCAAATCGAAGCGACCAGCGATGGCAGGTGATGCACGTAAGCTCGGACGTGCGTTCCTACACCAACACGCCTTCGTTGTCATGCTGTCATTGTCACCCCGTCGTCATCAATTCACCGCCTCATTTCATGTCATTTTATTCATTTCACCGTTTTCACTATGCCGGTGTCTTTACGCGTTATATCGTCGTGATCATGCTGCTACGTTTGAGACGTCGTCATCATACTTGTATCTTCATTTTATCGTCAAGAGTTTGTCGTCGTCTTGCCATTCTCGTCATTGCGTCATCGTCACAGAGTCACCAGCATGCCCTCCTGGTCGTTCCATCGCTGTCATATTGTCGTAGTGATTGAACTGTCAGCCCCTCATTGTTGCCATGCCTTCGTTGTGATAGTGCCGTCGCGATTGCGTTGTTGTAATTCTACAGGTACATTCGTTAACCAATTCTCAT
This sequence comes from Dermacentor silvarum, assembly GCF_013339745.2. Lineage (NCBI taxonomy): Eukaryota > Metazoa > Arthropoda > Arachnida > Ixodida > Ixodidae > Dermacentor > Dermacentor silvarum. Next base: position 3,481,408 of record NC_051158.1, read on the forward strand.
CATGCATTTATGGATACGCCGTGGTCGTCATAGAGTAACAAGAGTAGCTTGGGCTCATTGGTACATAACGTAGCAGCAATGGCGCAAACTTTATACAGGGGCAGAGAAGGCAGGGCAACACGAGTGCTTACTTTCAACAAATGTTTATTTGAAGCGGTATATACCTATATACGAGGTGTGACACAAAAGAAACGAGACTAAGTGTGTAGATTGAACAAAAAGTGGAGTTGGCGACGACCATATTGCTGACGTCATCCCACACACCTCCTCTATTCATGCGGCCAGTTTCTACGGAACCGATCACGCCAGTTGGGAACGCTGCGTCATTGAATGAACACGTACAACTGCATTCTGCCGGAAAAATACCTGATGTTAAAACCGAACAGCGAATCAACATCAAGTTTCTTGTGAAACTTGATGTTTCTTGTGAAGCCAAGGAAACATTTCAAATGTTAACCGAGGCTTATGGAGATGAAACTTTGTCTTGTGCAAGTGTGTTTGAATGGCATAACCGGTTTTCAGTGGGAAGGGACAGTGTGCAAGATGATGAACATGCTGGGCTCCCACGGTCAGCGATTACAGACCAAAACATTCCCAAAGTTCATGATGGGATCTGTGGTGACCGAAGATTATGTGTTCGTGCGGTGGCGGAATTGGTTACCTTGGATTGCGAAGCTGTTCGACGCATTTTAACGGACGAATTACACATGAAGATTTGTGCGAAGGTTGTTCCAAAAGTTCTGTCCGATGACCAAAAACAGCGCCGCAAAGAGAGAGAGAGAATAAACTTTAATAAAAAGAGCACGCGAGCGTAGATAGCTCCTCCGCTCTGCAGTGGGTGGTCCCCTCAGTCCAGGAGTCCAGCGGCCTCAGCTGCCCTTCTCGCTTGGTTGACCAAGTTGAGCTGGTCCGTCGAGCCGGAGCTGGACAGCGCTGCCTCCCATTGCCGTGTGGTGGGGTGTGTTATGGGTGTTAGCTGTGATGTGTTTGCGCAAGCCCATACCATGTGGTAAAGTGTTGCACATTGATCACAGTGTGGACATTTATAGGAATACAGCGCAGGGTGTATGGCGTGGTAAAGACTCAAATGTGGATATGTGTTTGTTTGGAGTTTTCGCCATATTACGGCCTCCTCTCGCGTCAGATAATTATGAGGTGGGGGTAGTGTTCTTCGTGAAAGGCGATAGTGTTGTAGGATGTGAGTGTAGGTTAATGCTATGGGCTCTGGTTGGAACTGCTCGACGCGGTCATCTCGTGGCTCCCGGTGTGCATGTGCTTGGGCGTAGGCATGTGCCTGCTGATTGCCGCGTAAGGACTCATGCCCCGGAGTCCACACGATTTGTATGTATAGTGGCAGCTGGTGCGCTCCATTCAGAATGTGATGTGCAGCCCTGGAAATTTTGGCACTGGAGTAATTGCTGCATGCCGTCTGGGAGTCCGTCAGAACTATAACGCAATCCCACTGCGGTCTCGTCATGATGGCTAACGCTATCGCTAGTTCCTCTGCCTCCGCAGCGCTCACTCGGGAAACTGACGATGCATTTATTTCGGTCCCATGATTGTCGACTACGCTGGTGACGAATGCGGTGCTTCTTGCGGTGCTGGCCGCGTCTACGTACAAGACATTGGAGTGGTTTCCATACTTTCTCGCGAGTGCCTGCGCTCGGGCTTGTCTCCGTCCGATGTGGAAGTTTGGGTGCATGTTCCTGGGAATCGGTGAGACGTGCATAGTTTCTTCTATTCGTGTTGGGATTTTGGTCAGTGCGCTGGTCTTCCGTACGGAATATCCAAGACGTTCCAAGACGCAGCGTCCCGCTATTGTGCGTAGTAGTCTTTCCTTCTGGCTTACCAGGTCGGCCTCTATGATTTCCCGTGCGTTGTTGTACACCCCTGTCTCCTCCAGGCGAAAGGTAGCCGTCCCGGGTGGGAGTCCGAGCGCTTGCTTATACGCCTTGCGTATCAGCCGGTCGAGTACCTCCACTTCCGCGTTCCTTAAATTTAAATATGGTGCCGAGTACGCAATGCGGCTCACAATCAGAGCCTGCACTAATCGGATAAGGTCCCGTTCCTTGAGTCCCCTCTTCCTGCTAGTAATTCGTTGAATCATGCGCAAGATCTACGTGGTCGTGTGTTGTAGCTTCTGTATGGCGTATCCTCCGCCCCCGTCCTTTTGTAAGTGTAAGCCGAGGATCCGAAGTCTGTCTACCTTGGTAATCTCTCCAGGAGCTATTCGCAGGTGGATGGTTGGTGCCGGGGCTGTTGATCGTCCTCGTGAGCGCTTCTCGATTATGAGGAGCTCCGACTTCGGCGCGCATTGCAGTCTGCATGTCTCCGCATAGCTTGCTACGACGTCTACTGCCTCCTGTAATGCCTCTTGTTGTTCTCCTATGGACCCTCCGACCATCCATATCGTGATGTCGTCTGCATACAAGGCATGTCTGATCCCCGGTATTTTCTCGAGTTGGGCTGGGAGTTTCATCATGGCCACATTGAAAAGTGTCGGTGACAGCACTGCGCCACAAAGACGTGTGTGTAGACATGTTAGAACGCTTTGCAAACGGGACAAATTTGTTGGAATCTGTTGTAACATGTGATGAGACATGGATTTTTACATATGACCTAGAGAGTAAGCGCCAGTCAATGCAGTGGAAGTCACCAGCATCCCCAAGAGCCAAAAAAAGCACGCATGTCAAAATCAAAATTCAAGGCCATGGTAATTGTCTTCTTCGACCTAATGGATTAAGTGGGCCCCCAGTGGTCAGACTGTTAATCAACACTACTTCATTGAAGTACTAAAACGACTTCGTGAAAAAAATGGGGGAAAAGGCCACAGTTGTGGCCTTTTGCACCAGATGGATGGCTGTTGCACTAGGACAATGCACCCGCTCACACGGCCCTATCTGTCAAGCAGTTTTTGACCAGCAAAAACATTACTGTGATGGGGCATCTTCCTTATTCCCCTGATGTGGCTACATGCAACATTTTTTTTTATTTCCTAAAGTTAAATCTTGATTAAAGGGAACCCATTTACCTCAGTTAAAGAGGTTGAGGCAAAAACGGAGAATCTCCTGAAGGGCCTTCCAAAAAACCTCGTTCCTGAACAGTTACCAGCAATGGCAGCAGCGAATGCAGAGAGAGAGAAAGAGAAAAAAGGTAAAGGAAAGACAGGGCGGTTAACCAGAGGTTAACTCCGGTTGGCTGCCCTGTTCCAGGGGAGGGCTAAAGGGATGCGCAGGAGACAGAGAAAACATAAGTAAAAATAAATAAAAACTTAAAAAGGAAGGACCGAATGCAGAAGTGTGTGAGTGCTGAAGGGACTACTTCGAAGGTGGTAATGTCACGGAGAACTGATTCTGTACATACAAGGATTTATTGGACCACTCTCGTTTTTTTTTGTATTGCACCTCGTACATGCATGAATGACAGTGAGTGCGAATGATCACAAAGCTGTTTAACATCGATACGAAGTGACGCAAGTTATTTTAGAAATAATCCTGCTGGTGGTGAGCTGATACATCGTGTGCCCAGTCTGTCTATCACCTCCGCCTCAATTATTTTTCTTATTAGCTTTTCTTTATTCTTGAGTATCACAAGAGCTTCCTGAAAGTGAGGCTGACAACAGCACGTGTTGCAGTGCGTGTCAAAAGGACCATACTTGGACTCATGACGTCCTTCGGCTTATGAAGGCCTTATGAAGACTCATGAATAGGACAAATGAGTTCTGCGGAATCCCGCAAGGTTGAGGAGGTAAGATGAAAGGAAAAATTGTTATCCACCCGAATGTAGCCGGAAGCTGCAAAGGAAAGACATACGGGTTTCTAAGAAAAGCACGCTTCGCAGTTGAGGAACAACTCTTGAGAAATTTTTCCTCAACTGTGAAGCGTACTTTTCTGACAAACCCGTATTGGTTTCCTCTGTAGTTTCGTTTTACATTCGGGTAGATGACAATTTTAAGTACGAAGTACTTTAGGCGCCCGGGATGTCGGCGTTAAGGTCATGTCATGTCTCGTGGTCACGTACAAAAACAAGATATGCCGAAAATTCTCGTCTCGTTCACTTGATATTTACCAAAATTGGCATGGACGGGTACGGATGTATGACTAACATGACTGATAGGTTGTGACATCAATAACGTGGCATGCTTTGAAGTTACGTCAGGATTAACGATAAAGAAATTATATCGGCATATTCGATGCAGGTATGAGCTAGGGATATGTGGGAATTAGCAGAAACTCGTGAAAATCCCTTCCCCAACGCAAGTTTTGTTCCAGCACAGTGCAAGAGAGGGCGCAATTACCCCACAAGCGCTCTATTTCTCCTCACTTACGCACGAATAGCACAAAAATAACAAAAGGGAACCACCGGCGCATCACTGCTTCGCATTTTCCCGGGTTCCAGGTTAGTGGAGCTGCATTAGCGCTGAGTTGGAACTGCACAAGAACCGAACTTGAGCAGGATTGCAGCTGTATTAAGCGCAGGATTTGAGCAGGGTTTGAACCTCACAAACGCAGGTTTTCTTCTTTTCCTTTTCGAGGCACATGAAGCTCGCCGCTCGACTTATGAAGGCGACGACGAAGATCAGCGCTTATTACAAAGATGTTCGCCCTAGTGTCAATGAGCGCAGAAATAGTGATGCCATAAACGTCCAACAGGGTTCAGCTCGTCGGCAGCGTAAGACAAGGATTTCTGATGGAACTCATCAATGCGACGTCACCTCCGAGCACGTGCTGCCTTGTTTAGTTTTCCTTATAGTCGCGTGCAGGGATAACGGGGGACGACTGGTGCTGAGTCTGCGGGGAGCGAGACGACGGGTGACGGCCTAGATGCGAGCGTGAGTGGGGACCATGTGGAGACAGGGAGTGGCTGCTCACCTTGGCAGGAGCATCGGCGTTAGGGAAAGACCACTGGTATGAAGCTGAGAAGCGGTCGCCACCCAAACGGGGGTAAGGGACACACGACATTCGGGGTGGCGAGTACCAAGGTTGGCGTAGTAACGAGCGACGTGATTGATACGGTGACAATCAAATCATATTAGTAGATCGTCTGTGGTTCTCCACGCAGCAGGCTCAGGACATTGTGCAGAATATCTCTGCTTTTGTTGGGATGAGATCGGACGCCACAGAGTTTGTGTCGAGACAGCCACGGTACACATGCAGAGTTCCCATGTTGGTGAACAGGACATTGTGCAGAATATCTCTGCTTTTGATAGGACGAGATCGGACGCCACAGAGTTTGTGTCGAGACAGCCACGGTACACAGAGTTCCCATGTTGGTGAATTCCTTCGTGCAATGGCTTGGACGAAAAGAGCCGCTTGGAGGTTGAGTGAGCGGTTTGAGTTGCGGCAAGGGTCCACGACCTCAAGTTCTCGGCATACAATTCGAGTAAGCTGATGGTACGAAACTGGCGGCTTCTTTGCCATGTGGTATTCGCAAGAGTTAATTGGAGTGCTGCTGGGCGACTGGGCAAATGCCTGAACAATGAACTGGCTATTCAACAGCTCAAAACGCCGGCACTTCTTAATAATGGTGTCGACAGTTGAGTATTTTGACAAATTAAAAGGTTGAAGGCATCGTCTGCTAGCCTTTAAGGTTGTGCCCAACCTTGTCGGCCTCTGGAAGAGTGTCGAGCCGGAACACTGTTTATTCCGGTTTTCGTTCCGGTTCAGTGAACATGCTTTAGTTGCTGTTCAACTTGGCAGTGAAAAAATAATGATTCAAATAGGTTTGAAGTGGCTCTAGTTCATTTTCGTAGCGAAGATTAATTACCGGGAAAATGCATACATTTCTTTTGTACAAGAACTTCCCGCTACTGCTAAGCTGAGCTGAAAGATTGCGCCTATTGTTCTTAAAGCCACACGTAGTTACATGAATAATACAGATCCAATCCAAATGATGCAATCAATGTGAAGCTAAGATGCAGTGTGAAGGAGAGAGAGGAGATTTTACTAAAGAATTTCCGAAAGGAACCTTAAAACCTGTGTCCTTGCTCAGAGGGTAGAGAAGAAAAAAAAGGGCCATGAAAAGTTATGATGAAGCTGAATAGTATACTATAGTATGCCATATTATGCGCGTTCATGTCCAAGGTGGCCTGTTCACAATCTTGACTCAAGGCCAGTGTGAACCCAAATCCTGAGAGAGCCTTGACAGCTTGTTTCGTTGACAACATGTCCAGTCAAGTGCCAAGTAAAATTAATTCAATGAATGGCCGGTTTTAAACTGGCGTTAATGAATAAGAAATAACTAGTCTTAACCTGTGCTGGAAGGCTGCATGACTACGTTGTATGTCCCACGGCGTCATAAATGGCCTGTGGGGATCGAGCGTACTTTTAGGCTTGTCAGGATTTTCTTGTGCCCAGTGTCTCGCTGTCACTATCCGCATAGCCTCGGCGAGAAAATAATAGCCCTCTGACCTTGATAACGTGATGGTGAGAAGTCAGCATCAACATCATCCGCCCATAATCATGTCCATTGCAGGACGAAGGCCTCTCTCCGTGATCTCCAATTACTCCTGTCTTGCGCTAGCTGATTACAACTCGCGCCTGTCAATTTCCTAACTTCATCTCCCCACCTAGTTTTCTGCCGTCCTCGAGGACGCGTCCCTTATCTTGATATCCATTCTGTAACTCAAATGGTCCACCGGTTATCTATCCTACGCACATGTCCTGCCCAGCTCCATTTTCCCCTCTTAATGTCAACTATAATATCGGCTATTCCCGTTTTCTCTCTGATCCACACTGCTCTCTTCCTGTCTCTTAACATTAGGCCTAACATTTTTCGTTCCATTACCGTTTGTGCGGTCCTTAACTTGTTCTCGAGCTTCTTTGTTAACCTCCAAGTTTCTGCCCCTTATGTTAGCACCGGTAGAATGCAATGCTTGTACACTTTTCTTTTCAACGACAGTGGTAATCTCTCAGTCAGGATTTGGTAATTCCTGCCGTATGCACTCAAGCCCAATTTTATTCTTCTATAAATTTTTTTTCATGATTTGGGTCCCCTGTGAGTAATTGACCTAGATAAACGCGCTCCTTTACAGACTTTAGAGGCTGACTGGCGATCCTGAATTCTTGTTCCCTTGCCAGGCTATTGAACATTTTCTTTGTCTTCTGCATATCAACCTTCAACCCCACTCTTACACTTTCTCGGTTAAGGTGCTCAATGAATTGTTGTAATTCCTCCTCAATATTGCTGAATAGGACAATGGCATCTGCAAACCAAAGGTTGCAGAGATATTCGCCGTTGATCCTAACTCCTAAGCCTTCGTACTCTAAGAGCTTGAATATTTCTTCTAAGCATGCTGTAAATAGTATTGGAGAGATTGCGTATCCTTGCCTGGTGAGAAGGACGCTGTCATAAAAAGGCCATTTTTACTGTTGTCTCAGCAAGATAATTCCCATGGAGTTCGTAGTGTGCTGGGGTCCACTGGTAGGTCCGCAGCCAGTAGAGCCAGAAATTAGTAGCAGCTTTGACTCACAACAGATCCATATGTTTGCAAGTTTTCTGAACAGGGTCATTTAATTATATATCACTAATTACGATGCGTACAAATCAGTTTACCGCATTTTAGCAATGACTAAAGCGATGCGTATTATTTGTAAACGTAAGAATGATGATGACATTTTTGTGCGCAGTGAAGTGTGTTACGTACTGTAGTAGGTAGATGCATTTAAGGATACTATACAGATTGTGCCAGACACGCACATATCTGTTATAGAGTATTGTTCAAGAATGGGTACATACAATATGCCAAAAAAATGTGGGCGGCTTGCACTAGTGGTGCAAGGTAGGAGTAAACTGCGGAGCTGGTGATCGGCCTAGCTTCTACCAGGGTTCACTACGCTTGGCTAACTTTTGATAGGAAATGCTAAATGCTGCTAGGCACGGTATTCCGAATCGGCTTGCCGCCGAGGCGCAGATTATCGCTTTGACGCACGACACGCTTGAAGATGAGCGGCTTCTTACTCGGGTGTCCCGATCTTCTTTGGTCACTCCTTGTCAAGGCTACATTACACAAAATGTAGGCGAGATCACACGTAGTATTTAGTGGTCTAAATTCAGAGCTGCAAAAGCTGGTTTATTCGGTGAAACAGAATGCAAAAAAGAAGGATACCTCTGCACAAGGACCTTATCCCGCGGCCACAGCCTATAATTCTAACACTGACAGTACACCAAAGGTCATATCAGAAAAAGAGAAAGAAAATGCTCCCAGAGTTTGTAGAACAGCAAAGGCCCGATGCAAGCGGCAATGAAAAACTTATTGCCATAATGCTCTGAATCCCAGTCGGCAGGAATACGAACAACGGGTCAAATTTTGCTTAAGGGGACTAAGGCGGCTATGGATGGGCAGGACTCTGACACCTGAGTGGCTGGCACTCTTTTCCAAAGCGAACAGTTCTTGTCATTGAGGACAAAAGCCATCCACATATCATTGCTTGAGAGCATCTGAAAGTGAGTGGAGATTTCCACGTCGTGTGGGAGTGCAGAGCATTTACCCAGCACCGAAACACGTCTACACGCAGGCCCGGAGCACTTAAATCCCCAAGTTTGCAGCAATGGAGGAGGTAACGAATGGAGCAACAGCACAGAAAGGGGATCATTGACTCTCTCGTCGATGATCCCCTAAGACTTCTCTTACTGTGTCATTTTGCGTTTCCTTGTCCTAGTTTCTTTTCCCTTACGCTTTTCTTCTCTCACGGCTATCACAAAGAGGAAACGTCGTACCCGTTTTGTACAAATAAATCATTTGCAACAACTGACCGTAGTAGTAGGCAAACAGTAACGCTTTTGGCCTACTATTACAGATGACATTTACGGGCACCACATTGAGACGGGGTGAAACATAGAAACGCTCATGTACAGTGCCGTCCACTGCTGTGTAGAGCACGCGAGTGGCTGGCTTTGCTCTGCAGGACGACAGCTAGCGGCAGTTGCTGAGTTTGAGATAGCGTCACCAGGAGCATGTGTGGCCTAATAGACATGTATAACTGCTTTTGATGAGCGGCCAAGCTGAAAAGCGCCTTTGTTTACCAAAATCTGCGCTTGGCCTGAGGGCACTTGCGGCACTGCAAGTGCAATAGAATGAAACGTATGGCCTGATAGCACGCGCCGGCCTTTCACAACAAATGAAGCGCGCTCACTGACTGTTCGAGATAACAAAGGCGCTCACAAACATCACATCTGGTTACACGAAACACTCACAAGTTTGCATGTTTATTAGGCTGCGCATGCTCTAGGGCACTAAATTTAGGACCCGGCAACCACCGCCAGGTGCCGCCCTGCAGACAAAGACGGCCGTTCGCGCGCTCTACCCAGCTGTGGATGGCACTGTATACTTCGACTTAAGTGCTCATTAAAGAACTCCAGTGTGTCCTAACTAATCCGTAGTCTGCCACTACGACATGCCCCATACTCCGATTGTGGTTCTGGTTAAAATTTAACACTTCTACCACGATGGGATGCGCCGTTTGAAACAGTGATAATGCGAACACTCTCATGGGTTATGAACAATAGCGCCCAACAACGCCTCAAGCAAACACGCCTCGCTGTGTTTTTTTTTTCTTCTTTTTTTGTGGTGGGAAGGCAAACAGCAGTGGTGCACGCAAGAAAACGTTAACCATCAACTCACCACACTCGTATTGGACTAAACGCTGAAGAAATTAAACATGTGCCCTCAACATGACGGCCAATTAACGCCAATCAAAGCAAATAGCACAGAAAGAGTCCCTTACGTCAATTCCCACAGTGCGTGGGATCCGCATTATATTTACCGTATTGGCCTTCTCTGTCTTTTTTATTTTCGAATGTTCAATGCTCCGAGTGATTTAGAATTTAGTAAGTGAGGAAAATAACTTTATTGAGGTCCAGAGAAGACGCAGGGGAGACCCCGCGCCACCCGGCTAGTCCCACGTAGGGACCGCCAAGCCGAGCTTGACGGCCCGATCGTGGGCACTCTGGACGGCCAGGGTTTGATCGTTGAGTTCGGGGCTGCATAAAAGCGCAGCCCACCTATCCTCGCTGAAGGCGGAGCCGAAGGCTTTACACTCCCACAACACATGGTTCTATGTTGCCGTTAGTCCACAGGCAGGGCAGTCCGCACTGGGATACCTTTCAGGGTATATAGCGTGAAGAACCGCAAGGTTAGGATACGCACGAGCTTGTAAAAGTCGAAGGGTCACCGCCCGCGCCCTCCATAAGGCAGGGTTCGGGAGAGGGAATACCCATCTTGACAGATAATAATGCTTGGTGATCTCTATATACGTCATCAATGGTTCCCCGTGGGGTAGGGGGACTGTGGAGGCGGCACGGTCAGTGAGTCCGTCGCGCGGCCTCGTGCGCGCTCTCGTTAGGGTTAGAGGTAGAGCCCTCAGTCGACCCCAAGTGAGCGGAAAACCAAATGAATGCGGAGAGATACTTTTGAAGCTTTGGAGAATGCGAAGGGCCTGAGGGGAGACCATCCCGGTTTGGTAGACCTTAATGGCCGCCTTAGAATCGCTATATATTGCCTCTCTGCGACCATCGAGCACAGCCAGCGCGATTGCAACCTGTTCGGATACTAATGGCTTCGAAGTGCGTACAGTAGCGCAGCAAGTGATCCTGGAATTAGAGTCGACGATGGAGACAGCGAACGCCTCTTGTTGGACATACGCCGCGGCATCCACAAAGCTTGCCTCAATGTGGTTGTTACGGACATGTTCGAGTAGAGCTCTACCCCTGGCCCGACGTCTGCCGACGTTGTGTGCGGGGTGCACATTGCAGGGAATGGGCGCGATGCGCAGATGAGATCTGATGGCGCTGGGAATCCGCACGGCGTCGGGGCACTGGTCGACAGGGAAGAGGTCCATCTTGTCGAGTATCTTGCGGCCCGCCGGGGTGCCGGATAGCCTGAGCATCTGTGAACGCTCTTGCGCCTCTATTATTTCTTCGAGCGTGTTGTGCACTCCGAGCTTCAACAGGTTTTCGGTCTGAGTGCTTACAGGTAAGCCGAGGGCAAGCTTGAAGACCTTTCTGATGAGTGAATTTAACTTGTTCCTCTCTGCAACATGCCAATTATGCACGGCTGCCGAGTATGAAAGGTGGCAGAGCACAAAAACATGTATAATGCGGATGAGATTGTCTTCCTTGATTCCCCGGCGCCTGTTGGCGATCCTCCGGACGAGGCCGAGAGCACTCTCCGTCTTGGCGATGATACTTCTGAGTATGGTACCATTCGCACCGTTAGACTCGATACACATCCCCAATATTCGGAGCGAGTCCACTCTGGGCATCGGGGACCCGTCACCAGTGAAAAGCCGTGTTTCGCTTACGGACGCCGGTTTCCAATCACGATGGCCACCACCTCTGGGTCTTTTCTTGTAGAGAAGTAGCTCAGACTTGGTTGGAGAACATCTGAGCACAGTAGGGCGGAGGAAGCACTCGGTCGCATCGATGGCGCTCAGCATGGCGTCCTCAACTTGGCTGTCACTCCCGCCAGCACATCAGATGGTGATATCATCTGCGTAGATGGTATGGTTGATTCCTTGAATCTTGGCAAGCTCCTTGAAAAGCCCGATCATCGCGATGTTGAATAATGTTGGCGAGATGACTGAGCCCTGAGGCGTTCCGCGTGAACCGAGGGTGATTTCTTGCGAGAGGTATCCTTCGATCTTGAGCTTGGCAGTTCTCTGGCTAAGGAATGATCGGACGAAATCGAACACCCTCTTTCCAAGCCCGAGGCTGGTAATAGTCTGGAGAATGAATTCGTGTGAGATATTCGTGTCTTTTTAAATTTAGTAGGCATAAATGCTTCCTCTGGGTAGGCACCTCGATCCCTAAACCTTATTAGTTAGTAGCTAACGCTGCGGTAAGATTAATTAAACTGTCTTGCAAATTTCCGAAACAATCAATGACAGTTTTGTCGGAAGATTTTTTTTTCATTTCATTTCAACCTACTGCGAGACATTCATTTTTGGGCTGTCCAGCAGGCCCGCGATGCGGCCGAGAGGCTTGGCCTGTCGGTCCCTACGTGAGAGCGGCCCGCTTCGTGATGAGTCACGATCTGCAGCCCTTAAATAAAGTTTATTTCATCCATCCATCCATTCATTGTGTCTAAGCAGTGGGGCCTACAATGGCACATAGTAAAGCAAGTTTCAGAAGTACGAAATTTACCTACAAAATACAAACCCAAGGTGAACAATATTTTTAGAAGAAATTTCAAGCTACTAACAGTTGTAAAAAGCGAGAAATGTTCAATTATGTAGCAATATTGCTTTACGAAACAAGAGATTCAGGAAGTGAGTTCCAATCTTCAATTTCTTTCCGACAAAAAACTAAATTTAAAGGTATTTGTCTTCGAAAATAAAGTGGCAAGTGTACATTCAGGACTGTGATGAGCCCTTCGAATCGTGAGGGAATGGACACATTTGGGCAGGTTGAATAACTTTTTCCGGCCAAGCAGTTATTATTTGTTAAAGGAAGACCGGACGACAAATTTTCCCTCAGGCTTCAATTTCTTGTAATATATTCGCTTTCCTCAAAGAGCATGGTGAATGTTCCCTCTATATTCTCCCAATGCACATCTTGCTGCCTTGCGGTTAACACGCGCCAGCTGCACAAGGTCTTTTATTTCTGGCGATCCCAAACAATCGCCGCATATTCTAGCTCACATTTTATGCAGGCGATGTAAGCCACGCGATACAGGGGATTCAGCGTGGACTGGAGCCTTTTTTACGTTTGCACTTTAGGAACTGAGGTTTACGTAACGCAGATGCACACATATTAAAGATATGCGTCGACAATTGGGCTTACTGGAGAGAGCGACGTTGAGATACCTTCAATTTTCGCTTTCCGTAACTGTAATATCGCCAAGTGAATAGTGAAAACTGCAGCGGATACTTTGTATGTTTTGTGGTAAGCGCACGAGTACAAGTTTTCCTGCACATAATATCATGACGCAAAGCTGACACCAAGCCCGAATAACTGAAATTTCTTCCTATATATCTTTGTGGTACTCCAGCGACAAAATTTGCTATACGTTATTGTAGCGCCATCTGGAATTACACTTGCCAAATAATTAACGTACAAACAACCTAACAGGCCCAAATGCAGGGACTCCAGAAGTTACCACCAACACATTTAATGAGTAGCCGTTATTTCAACATACTGGTTTCTGTTAGTGAACTATGCATTAACCAATTCAAATATGTTCACCGGTGGTCCTGCTAGTTCCAGCTTATACGTCAAGTTGCCTTGTAGAAGCTTAAGGAATGCGTTGCCAAAGCCTAACAATAAAACATCGGTTTTCCCAGAGGAGTCCAAAAGAGGGAAAAATCACAACCAACAGACCATAGTTGGGTAGCACCTGACGTGACTTTTCTGAAACCATGTTGACACTCGGACAGTATGTTGCGTTCACGTAAGTGCTCGTACACGAAGGAAGCATCCAAGCCCTAACAGTTTGAAACAAGTACTCGTCATAGAAGTGGGGTAATAATTACACATCAATATTTGATCTCCTTTTTGAAGCACCGCTGCTATAAGCGAATTTCGCCAATCATGGGCGACATTGCATGTCGGTAATGACAAGTAGCACGGTTCAGTAAGATTTAGAGATATCCGTTCCGCGTTACATCATAAAAACACATTGGGATGGGGATACGGTTGTTTATTATTGATATTTAATAGCATCAATAAGAGGCCTTTGATACTTATAACAATACTGTGATTAGTAAATGAAATTTCTTCTTGAAGTTTATATTGAACTGGATTGAGTGACAAAAATCTTGCGTGATTTAGTGTTAAATGCTAGAGAAATGCGCTGGCATTACATCGCATCTCTGGAAATCCCGCATGCATGATTCAAGCGGCGTTCACCACATTGCAAAGTGTTCCTTGATGAACTCATGCGACACACGGCCTGTTCGAGGAGCGAAGTGCACCTACAGGGACCCGCAGCAGACTACCGGAAGTGGTTATATGCACACCTATCTCGCTCTCTCTGTCTATGTACACACACACACACACACACACGCACACGCACACGCACGCGCACGCACACACACACACACACACACACTTATATATATATACATATATATATAGAGAGAGATAGAGAGAGCAAGAGAGGTATGTATATAACCACTGTAATGCCAATGTAATGCCAGCGCACATATATATATATATATATATATATATATATATATATACTGCATTCTACCATGGCAAGGTATTGTAGAGGAGCTTGCTCGACACATGTCCTACCTCTTCGCGGAGCGCAGTGCAACAATGGCGGTCAGGAGAACATCACCGCGAGCGATCTGACGTCGTAGTTACCTCTACCACGTGACCCACTTCTCACACATACACTTTTATCCAGTTTCACACTCCTGATGCTAAAACATAAGAACATTTTGAATATAGCTCTTCTGCGCATGTGCGAATAAAGCTTTATCACTCATAGGTAATACGTGGCGCATAACGTCAGTGATACATCACAGTGGCTGGCTGATATGCTGCCGCAATTATCAAGGGTCATTGTGAAGAAAATCCGGAATAGATTCTTTAAAGTACGTTACGCTAGCACACCGTGCCTTTAATAGAAGTTGCTTTTTTCGTTGTGTAAGCCCAACTATTCTTGTTTTACACACTTCCCAACCTATTTTTGACGCCTAAATAATATGTATCCTGATGCTAGGGTTCTCCGGTCTTATATTTTTCATTTCGGCTAGGTAAAAAGTGCAATGAAAAATGCTACGTAGGGACAAAAATGAAGATAATAATGTATTTGGATCACGCACGAGGTATTCTTGCCCAATACTTTGTAAATATAAATTACATCCAGCGCTATAGAGAAATGTTAGTGGTTGAAACGCACCCTGTTCTACCCTGAGACATCCCTTGTTCTGGTAACGGTTCTGTGCTGTGTAGATTCAATATTCAGACAATACGAAGAAAATGTGTTGCGTCCTTTCTCTGTTTTTTGCAGATTTCGGTACAGAAGATGGAAGCGCAATTTTTGTCAGGACTTAACCACAGCTAATGGCACTCACTGAGCAAAAACAAGCGTCATTTGCTAAAGCCAAGTCTGCGGTAATAAATATATGGCAGAAGATTGAAAACAGCCACAGCTCCCAAGGCACTATTCTGGGTAAACAAAAAAAAGATAAGGACAACTTGAAAAAAAAAAAAAAAAGACGTTTCGCTGGCGCACATTGTCTGAATAGCGCATATATCCAATGTAGGGTGTAACAAAAAGCAGGGTATACAGTTGTGAATCGCTTTTACTTCGCCGCAAGATGCGAGAAATAACAGCTGTGCTCGCTCTTATGTTCCCCTTCTTTTGTAAACTACTAGTACATGTAGAAGGACATCAAGCTCAAAATAACGCCATCACATCTAACAGAATTGATCAGCACTCCTTGCTCACAAATGAACTTCCTGAAAATCGTACGTACTGAACGTTTTATTTGGTATTTATTTTATTTTGGGGAGGTTGAAAGGATGTGGGCATCACATAATTCCAAGTGCCTAGATTTCTGAACCACCATTTCCTGAAGAAGAGGAAAGTATTCCCTCACAACAAAAATAAGTATTATCGCATCGTAAGAGAAAATACAGGGAGTGCTTTGCAGACTTGTATACAGTTTCATGAAAAGCTGTTGAGTTAGCTAATGTCTCTAATGGAAAGCACAAGAATCTCACGGCGTCATTTTTATTCACTCGCTGCGTTTTGTCTGCACAATGCTACAACTGATTATCCTGGCCTTCGAGAAAAGAAAAAAACTAATTAAAGCATGTTTCTGTCTCAAACCATCCGTTAAGTTATTACCGCCGTTATGTCATTGGCGCAGGTCTTCAGTTTACTAATGGTCGTCTGTGAATATCTTGGGTTTTTCCTATCAAGTAGTGCAAATGCTGGTAGGAGCACCTGAGTAAAGCCAATTTATTTATCAAGCAGCATCATTGACGGACGCTCTATAAAAGGGCTGTTCTCCCCCTTGGTTAAATCATTGCAGATGACTGCAAATTCTAGTGCTAACATCCTATGCCGACCAATATTTTCTATAGAGATATTTTACCTCGTTAAGAGCCTCTTTTTTTGCGTATTATTGCACAGAAAAACATGGAGCATAAGTGAACTGTTAAAGAAAACTGGAAATAAATGATGCAGCCTGAACTGTAAAAAAATTAATAAAAAATTGCTCTTTGTCGTACTTAACGGACCGTCGAATTTCCTATACACTTGACAAGAACGCCGCAGTGTTATGCTGTGGAGCGTGTTGGCACCGTCTGGTGAAAGTCATCCATTTTTTGTTCACAGCAAGCGGGTGTCTTTCTGGCAGGCCAACGCTATTTTCAAATAGTTCCATAGAGCAGAGAAAGGCGCAGTTGTGAGTGATAAATCGTTGTGACTGATATAGGGACTGATATATAATGCACGCTTCGTACATGGTGGTTCCGCTAACAGCAGGAAACTGAAATTCGATTGCATAGTGAGAAGCACCACCAAAGGTGATCAATAATGTTGACACTTTGCCTAATTAGTGCGTATGCATCTTTGTAAGTGTCATAAGAACTCGACAATCAGGCAGCATATAATGTTTTACTCATTTTCTTTTTCCAATAAACTCAGTTGTTAGTCTGAGTTATTCTTATCTTTTGTCCGCTTCACGCGTAGTTTGTACATATGCAAGAGACCAGCTTATCTGAGCCGTCCCTACTCAGAATTCGTTAGAAACCATTGACCTATCGTAGGCGGCTGAATTTCATTCACAATTGCACCGCACAATCGCGCTAGATATCTGTGTTCGACGCTGCGCTTTTGTTAGTTTTAAACGCGATGACTTGATTCCCGTACAAACGATTTTTTCGTTACTTCGAGTGGAGGGGTTCGAGAACAGTAAGTGGTGTCCAGGTAGGCCAAGCGTATGTGTCAAGCTGAAGTAATTTGCTGGATGAGCTTATTCGAGGGCACATGTCACGGCACAGGCAGACTCCACTATTAAAAAAAGAAAGAGAGAGGGGAAGGCAGAAATTTGTAAGTCAAAAATTCACTGCTTAGTGCTAACAAGTACTCACAATAAACATTGACAGCGATGCTGCGTTACGATGGAAGAAATTGTAGCAATACGGTACAGAAAAGTGTTCACAATATCTATTCCCAATACACCAGTAATACTCATTAGACCATAAAAAATATTATACATAATGTTCTTAATCTTTCATAATTATATTTATTTCAGTTGAGAACCTTAGATGATACCCAGTAGGAAGGTATGCAAGTTAGCATTGGTTGATAGCTAATAACAGAACCACGCTGAAAACAAACCATTGACGCAATGAAAAAGCGCAAGATTGTAGTGTATACCCATTCCGTCATCTTCGTTTTAATACGCATTTGTTATTAGCCACGAACCAATATGAACTTGCCCTATTCACTATTAGCTTTGCCTCACGCATGTTTTAGTCCCGAATGAAAGAACGTGTTACCGTTAGGCAGTGACCAAAGGGAAGGCGCGCCGGCCGAACTACCGTCTACTTTGGACACCTCTCGCGCGGCAGACGTTCGAGGGCACGGGAGGCCGGTTCGCCGTCGGTATATTTGCCGCTAGCGTGGACATGCCTTAACCGGAAGAGGGAGGTATTTTGAGAAGCGCGTTGGCGATGACGCATGTCACGTGACATTTAGAGCAGCACTCGGGGAGGAGGAGAGACCAGCCAACGAGGAGAGTAGCGAAGGAAAGAGCGAAACGAGCGAGGGCCGTTTTCCGATCGTCAAACGCGTGTAACTCCGCTATTACGGCACCATTTTGAAAAATTCTTGCGGCTACGTGTTCTTTGTAGACTCGTGCACAACTGCAACACCACAACTAAATTTCGACCTCTGGTGGTTTAGGGACCCTTTAACAGACAGGAACAGGGCGGTGTTGATCAGAGAGCAAACGGGGATAGCCGATATTCTAGTTGACATTAAGAGGGAAAAAAATGAAGCTGGGCAGGCGATGTAATGCATAGGATGGATAACCGGTCGACCATTAGAGTTAAAGATTGGATACCAAGAGAAGGAAAGAGCAGTCGAGGACGGCAGAAAACTAGGTGGGGTAATGTAGTTAGGAAATTTGCAGGCGCAAGTTGGAAGAACCTAGCGCAAGACAGGGGTAATTGGTGATCGCAGGGAGAGGTCTTCGTCCTGCAGTGGACATAAATATAGGATGCTGCTGATGATGATATGCATGTCCGTGTTTGTGCGCCTGTCTGTTCATACCATCAGAGGCACGAACAATTTGCTTCAATGTGGGAGACAGATTTATAATGAAATTCCTTCAAGGAGCACCGATTTTCATTAAAAGTATTTTAAAACACTGCAATCGGCGAGGATGTACCAGAACGTACGACAAATGGAACCCAGAAAATAAAAGACATAGGTGAGTTTCGAGATCATGTCGGATAAAGCTAACCTGTAGCGTGGAAATTTGAATGATTGTTGGCTCTTTGTGCGGCTCTTTTTTAAACCTCGAATATTCAGAAGTTACATGCCGGAGCATCCGGAGTTCACAGGTCTTAAGTTTTCACATAATCTCGACAACATATTAATTCCACATGTCGATACTTTGTCGATAAGAAGTATGTTGTTCTTGAGTGATGTTGTGTGGTTGCGGCTTTGTTCCTCCATAAATAACACTTTCTTTATTGCACTAGCAATTTTATGAACACTCCAAGCGATTTTTTGCCGTCGTCGTCACCGTGAGGT
This sequence comes from Dermacentor silvarum, assembly GCF_013339745.2. Lineage (NCBI taxonomy): Eukaryota > Metazoa > Arthropoda > Arachnida > Ixodida > Ixodidae > Dermacentor > Dermacentor silvarum. The sequence continues at coordinate 3,500,129 of NC_051158.1, forward strand.
TTTATTGCAAGTCGAGGCAGAGAAGTAGCTGGCGCTTCTTAAGTGGTGCCAACATCTCCTTACATACATTCAATAAAAAAATCTCCGACAATTACGGCACTTCCTAATGAAAAATGTGAGCGCACCTTTAGAAGTGTTTTCTTTTCGCGATATATTCAGGCAAAGAATTTGGGACGGAAATCACCACGCCGAATGGCAGTGCGCCAGTGCCGTCAGCGCCTTCGCCGAGGCAGGGGTAGTATGGGAACGCTGGCATGATGAGCGGCATCGGAGCCAGCTGTAGAAGAAGACGACGACGAATGCCCGAGCAATGGTCGAGCGCGTTCGCGCGCTTACGCCGAGGCACGCCGACGCTCAATTCAGGAACGGCTGCCTAAGAGCTGTGCTATAAAAATAAGCAGGCACTTTCTTAGCCAAGAAGGCAAGATCGTAGATGTGGAACGAAAGACCGCGCTCAGCTTTTCTGTCCAAGCAAATCTCTGGTCATCACCATGCACAGCAAAGTCGAGCATCACCACGGGAAATGCCAATTCATGTTGCATATGCTCTTATGCTCATTCACCTGCACAATGCAAGCTTTTGTGTTTTTTTTTTCTCTTAAAATATCAAATTAACATTCATTGCATTTATGCACAATATAAAGTTTTCTCACCCTTGACAGCCGGAATTGTCACACTAGCACTCAAGCTGCACTCCGGTAGCTAATCTAGCCGCTTCGAACCTCTCAAAGATAGCCCCTTTCGTGACGCCACCACTCCATATTAGTATTTACCAGGCAGATTTACCTCAAGGACAACTCGATCTAATGTGTTTGGTCGTATGTTAAAAAGGTCCTAATACGTTCGCTAATATTTGAATGCGGAAATTATTCAAATACATATCAGAATAATTCAGTAACCTGATGAAATCACGGCTGAACTGATTTCTATGAAGTTTACTGCACTTAGAGAGGAAGCAAAATTTTACCGACCATATCAAGGAAAATTTTCATTTAGTGACATAGCAAAATTTCCGAACATGGGTCAGTTAAAAAGTTATGGTTGATCCCGCTTTCATGGCAATCAGCAGAACACGAAAGTTAAACGTCTCTTCACAAAACCTGTTGCGTGTTTGCTTCGCTGTCGGCTGCAGCGAAAGGCACACGATTTGCCGGTCGGCGACCGTGTTGCAGGTTTGCTTGGCGCTTGGCGTCCTCTTGGCGAGCGGTGTCCTGCTGGCGAGTCCCCTGGGCGACGGTACAAGCATTTTGGTCCGGCTCCATAGTGTCTGCTACAGCCAGATGAGTTGCGACCCACTCAGTTTCAGGAATACGATTGCCAGAGTTCGCAGTGTGCGCCGCGAACGCGCGAAGGCGTTCTGCTTCACGGTGGCATGTCTCTCGCCGGACCAAAGCGAGATTCGCCCGTCGACTTCATTGCCTTTCGGCGTCGCTTAGCGCAGCAGCTTTAATGCCCCAGCGTTAGGGGCCCCATGTGTGTAGAAAATGCGGTGTCGGCGTTGGCGTCATTGTCCATGAGCAAAAATTTGCGTATATATTTAGGTATGTGTATATGCCACGCCTTGCTGTTGGACATGCGGTATATGCGGTTTATATTGCCACATCATTCTATCACTAAAGCTTTTCATACCTTGTGTTACATTGTTGACAAAGTCATTATTGGGAATTTTGAGAATGAAGGCCCACAAACAAATGTCATGAACGAAGACACCGACAGCACATGTATTTATGTTAAATCTTCTCAGGCTGAAATATTAAACGTGTGAAAGTATAACATAAGCCTGAAAATCATGTAATTTTTGTGACGCGGCTGTGCACAACCTCCAAGATCGGCTCACGCAAGAGGCCGCGTTTCTTCCAGAAAACTCGCCGTCGTGCATAGCGTTCGCCGCAAGCGTTTTCTGGTAAAGATTACGGTAACATAAGCTGCAGATGCCGTGAAGCGTGCGAAGCCGTCAAAGATATCTGAATGCTATATGTTCCACTCTTCAACACAAAGCTTAAGCGCCCTTCGAATCTGCCTTATAGTTGCTGCCTTCGCAAGCAAAGCAGTAGGCGGCGTGTAGGCACTGCTGGTGCTTGTTAAATCTGCACACCGTAGGCGACGAGGCGCCAAAGGCTAATCAGACGCGAAAGACAAACCACGTGCAGAAACGGCGTCGTCACTTCACAGAAGGCCTACACTGCCTACACCAGACGGCATAGCGTTGAAACCTCTGCTACGCTGAGACTACCAGTGTCACGGTGCAGTACTACACCTCACCGCTCCTAGATGGCGCCCCCATCCCTGTCAACATAAAGCCCCTGGTCCAGGGGCTTTATATGAAAGTCTGAATGAATGCAATGTATGTTCTTACACAGTATTGGATAAGGCGAAGGCCCTATGCTGATTTATTTAGCAGAACAAAACGTGGCCAATGAGATGGATCCCCGTGTTGTAGCGCGTTATACTATTTTTGTCTGCATGCCTTGTGGAGAAGGTGCCGCAATATAGGAGGTATCATTTAGCATTTGTGAATTTTCTTGTTTTCTGAGATGGCGCGAAAAAGTGCATGAGCAGATAACGCACTCTTTCATGAGTGAATTCAACATTTAGCCAGAACACTACAATTTGGAAATACAACCTAACATTGCCTGTGCCATCATTGAGACTGCTTCACCTGCCACGCTCTTCATATAGTTATGACGCAACCAAACATGTTATTCCAAGATTTGTGGTGAAGGATACCGAGCTGATGATGCAGAAAAATCAATAGATGTACACGCAAAGAAACTGCTCGTAAGTACCACATTAAGAGACATACATGATCAATCCTATGACGGAAATTTTATTCCGTGCCAGGATTATCCGGCTGTTATGAAGAGGCTACGCAAAGGGTGCCGTATATAGTCAAAGGAGAGGTTACGCATACACTGCAGCTGCAGTAAAGGGTGCAGTAAATAGTCCACCTTTTGTCATTATTTCTATACCATCGGGCTGTGTTAAGCTTCTGACCTTGCGCAATGACCAGAAAACGCAGTTTCATAATGCAATGGTGGTGAAATGGTATGGTTTTATGCTCTTAACCTGCCCCTTCTCTCATGCAGGATGCCTCTCGAAGTACGAGGTGTACAAAGGCTGCGAGAGTAGCAGCTGCGCCGAGTGGAAATGCTCACACCTGTATTATGGATGGCCCCGACGCTGCACACGTGACTGCATAAACGGATGTTTTTGTCGAGAAGGGTACTTCAGAAATTCTGCCAAGCGATGCGTATTAGGGTATCACTGCTTTAAAGAGTACAGTCTTTACCAGGGAAAACTCGGCGAGTAAAGCGCACGACACCATCGAGAGAGTCCCTTCTGTGGCAGTTCATTTGGGCGAACTGAAAGAAAAAACGAAGAAAAAAAACTTTCTGGCGATAGCCAAAGTAAAGAAATAAAACTCATGTCGCGAAAGTTGGGCTTGGAGAATCATGCCGTAAAATGCACTCTGGTTTGCTGCTGGAGAAGGATGTATGCTTCTTTTCTGGATCGGGCATGATAATGCAGTAGTTTCGGTTTTCATTTCTTTATATTTTGGTGCTGATGCATATCTTTGGTTTATCTCTTCTCAGCTCGCATTTATTCTGCGCGATTAAGAAATCAGCTTTCACCTATGAGTTCTCCCTATCATAGCGTTCATGTCCACTTGCTTGTCCTTCATGCTCTCTGCCATCATTTGCAAGTCGCGAAGAACCAACAACCCGAACAATGCGTATTGACATCGGGACACTGCGCTGCTGGCATTTTAACGACACCGGGGAAAATCAGACGACGCTGGCTTCCACCTGTTTAATTGCGTGTTCTTTAATGAATGGGCGACAGTAAGTCTGTGTGAAGGCTTCGCGCGTTCAGTCGCGGTTATAAGCCTAACAACATTAACGATACGCGTTTGTTGATAGCGCTTCAGCAGAACTAGCGACTTTGACTGGACCGAACGAATTTGTTGTAGTAAGACGTATCGTCAATAATACCTTGACATTGCTTGCCGAAAATTCCAAAGGGCGATTTTGCTTTCGGCCGCACCATGATTCGCTTTACGGGGACCACGTGAAAGTAGATCGAACGGGTGACTTATGAACCCGTGAGCTGGCAGTCCATAGGCTGAAATTGTGATATGCTGTAAAGGCGGATGAAGCGCT
>NC_051158.1:3818120-3861594 GCF_013339745.2 Dermacentor silvarum
GGATGCACTGTATTGTACCACCGAAGTCCTCGCCACTGAGAGAAGAACGGTTTTCACAGCGGAGTTTACCCAAGCAATTCTGCAATACAGCCGCACATGTCGATGTCGGACAAACCGCTTACCACCCACAGGAGAATGATCACACGGAACGCCTGAACAAAACGCTAGCCGACATGTTGGCAATGTATGTCTACGTCGTACACAAAACGTGGGATGCGTACTCCTGTATGTAACTTTTGTTTAGAGCATAGCAGTGCAAAAGTCAACGCAGATGTCAACGTTCAAGCTGGTTTACGGGAGTAACCCGGCCTCGAAGCTCAGCGTGATGCTGCCACACGTCACCGATGACGAAAATCTCGACGTCGGCGCCTACGTCTAGCGCACAGAAGCATGGCAACTCGCATGCCTGCGCATAAAAAAGCAGCAACAAACCAACCGCCGACGTTACGATATTCCAAGGCGTTACGTGGAATACCAGCCTAGCAACCGCATCAAGATTCGGTCCTCAATACGCTGAAATGGAGTCAGTGAAAAATTGGTTCTGGCTTAACTCAGTTATGCCTGGGTGTGCGTAGCGAGAGGTACGGTTAATCTTATTGTTTAGCTTGGTTCTCTTTACGGTTACATCTTTATCGTTTAGCTTCGTACGTCTGAGTGTTTAGGTTTGGTTGGTACCTCTGGTTTAGTTATGGTTACATTAAAGACTAGACATTTTTAAAGTGTAACGCATGTATTTTTAAAGATATTTTTGTTTCACAATTGCCACAAAGACGGCCCGATAGTCAGTGAGGCGGGAGGATAAGCGGTTGTTGTCCAGTGACTTGAACACGTTGCGGGTGCTATCCTCAGCTGAATCCACTCGCCTGGCCGCTTCGTACTTACGACGCTACTCGAGGCGTGCGGCTCGTTCTTCCTCCGTCTCCTTGGCTCGCTGACTCCTCTTGGTTTCGCTCCGACGACAAATCCTGGCTTCTTTCAGTCTCTCCGACTCACTTTCCATATCTGCCGACGAATCCCACCGAGCCGCCCCTTCTATGTATAGGATGCAACACAGGCTCCTACTCTGTTGCAACGCGGTTTCACCAGCTGCTCCACTGACGTCATGCCAGATGCAAGCGGCGAATACTTGCAACACAACTGCGGCGGCGGCGGCGCGTCGCCGCGCCGTGGTAACTCGAGAAGACAACGCCAGATGGCGTGGTGAGCGGCGCTGCCAGCTGCGGCGGTTGCTAGGCATCGGCTCAGTTCGCGGTGTGGCCACCGGTCACAGCGAAACAGCGAGAATGCGGCCAATGTAGCACTCACTACAAAAACTATCCAGGTGTTATTCAGACCATACAAGGTGCTCCGTCATGTAGGCGCTCGGGAGTGTGAGGTCATGCCGGACGGAATTACGCAATCAGTCGGGCTCCGCACCCGACCTGAAGTTGTCCTCGCGGTGCGTCTTAAGCAATTCTATGCACTCTACGAACTTTGCTGTTCTATTTCGGTGTCGCTTTGTTGTTATTTAGATAGCAATTATATTGACACTCAAGGCGCATTCCTGCCATCGCCGTCGTTGTCGCCGTGAGGTTATGTAAAAAGTGCAACGGCGATATAGTCACCCCGCGCCGTATGCTGTATGCGCGAGTGAAAGCGCGCGAGGGGAGCCGATGATCGCAGCTCAATCTGGCACACGCGAAGGAGGTAGGTGGAGAGCAAAAGCGTAGGAATGGTCGATTATTTTTTAATATTCGATTAACGAACCATCATTTATCATATTAGCGTTTAATCGATTTCCACGCGGTGTTTTTCATCGAATAGTTGATGAATTGAAACGTGAGTGAGACAACTTTATTGAATATTCTGCAAATCGATGGCATGGGTCTAGGCCGTGCCGCTGGCAGCAGCGAGACCCGGTCTCTCGGTAGCTTCCCGTGCTTGCTGGATGGCCGAAAGTTGGTCCTGGAGATCTGAGCTAGTCAGTGTTGGCCCGGCACTTTTGTTTGCCGGGCTCTTTTAAAAAGGTTAAAACACAGTTATCTACATTTACATGACCCAATTTTAATGTATGAGAAGTGTAACCAAGTTTTAAGCACAGTGTATTAGCTTTTAATCGATTATTCGCTTTCCATGCGGGGTGCAATACAGAGCGAAGGAATGTCGATTGGCTGGGATATTTGGGTAACCGACACCTTCTTTCAATGGCCACACAACCACCATGCGAGAATAGATGCTCGGACGCTGTAGACTTGCTGGGCTTATACAGTGTCCACCTAGTGGACATTTACATTTTGTCTGCTGCCGAAGTTTTGATTGGCGGAGCTGGGGTACACATCAGAAAGAGACAGGCACTCCAGCGAATTAGCACTTCAGCATCAGGCGAAATGGTAATGGCCACTAGTTGCACACTTGCAGAATAACCCCCCCCCCCTCCTATCACCCCGCTGGCATCGACATGAATTCCATCACTGTCATATACATACTCCTAACAGGCATTTTAAGCCTCCGGCTTCGGGCGGCGGGGTGACGAGGTGTGAGTACGCATGGCAGCGAAGCTGCCATAGAAGCCCATGCAACCTGCAATGGCGTCTTTTGGAGGCACATTTCGGTGGGCCAAATTCTCGGCGGAAGAAAATCCACATTTGCCGTTCGATGCTTGTTGTGGCAAGTAGTCGACTGCGCCAGCTCACATCCCATTGCTATGACATCGCATATATTGAGCACGAAACTGTACAAATGAAGCGTAGTAAGTGAGAACCTTCGCCACAACATCGCGTAACACTAACGTGCATGTACCCACGTATAATTATAGACCTCGTTATATAATGGCAAACTTCGTACTGGTGAGCCTTGAGAGTTTCGCGTGAATTCAGAGCAATGGTTTCACCCAGATGTTGAAATAACTATTACGTGCATGTGTACTTAGTACCAACAGACATCTGTTATTTCGGTGTTAAGATAAAGTCAACATTAAAGTGCAATAATTCACAAAAACCACACTTTCATCTTCACTAACACAGCACGCGTGCCACCTCTAGTTTTTCTCTGGGACAGAAGACATAGATAAAACATTATTTAGTGAAAAGGCAGGTAAAGAGTAAAGTTACTGATGAAATGTGGAAAGCAGTCGACAGTCGGCCTACCACGGCCGCACAGTCACTGCTCGTGCGCCACAATTCCAGTACGATTTCAAAACTTTCGCGCCACTCCTGTGAAACTCTTGCAAAAAATTACCCGAACAGGTCAAATCGAAAGGAGGAAAGCGGGGAAGATGCGCGGGAAGGAGGGGGGGGGGGGGGGGGGGGGTGCGCCTTCTACTCCGCCAGCAACTGCGTACTTTGCGCGGCCGCGCGCGGACGCGCGTGCCGTATCTTGAGAGCAATCTGCAGACGGCTCATACTTTTGTACGCGCTGTGTTTTCGCCTCTCAGTTTCCGTTGAAGCGATACACAGCGCGAATGTCACTTCGCTGGCTGCTGCAGCTGTGCTTGCTCACGCCAGCGCTTTGACAGCGAGCATCCGCGGTCATCGAGTGTGATGTGTTCATCTTTGCTTGTGCGCGCTCACACAATGCTTGTTCAGTTAGTAAGCGAACATTTCCAAGTTTATAAGGCAGATAAAACTACTATCCTTACTTCGTATAGTTGTCTACTAATTAGCTATCGCAGTCGATGCTTCGCCTTTCGGGCGAAACTGCTACTATATTTCTTGAATATATATATATATATATATATATATATATATATATATGTGTGTGTATACGTATGGTTATGTTTTTCACTTTCGTGTCCTGTTTGCAGCATGGAACTATGCATTTTAAAAGAGGCGCATTGACGCGCGCATAAATCGCTTGCTTTTCGGGGAATGCTTTTCATCGACAAATATCTGGTAAATGTAATTGTTAGGCGCAAGACGCGCGTACATGTATCCTAACTTTCTCGAATGTTGTCTGTAATCAGATGAGAACCTTGTCTGTAATCAGATGACATGAGCGACGCAAATACTAGTGTCCATGCCAGATCACACGCGAGCTCCAAACATTCGGCTGCGGTGTAGCAGTCAGGTATAAAACCCGATGCTCCTGAACAGCAGATCAGATTTGGAGAATGGATGGTCATCCTCCTAGTGTTACTTGTTTTTACGGCCCCAAGGAAGAGTTAACTTTCTAAGTGACGCCTTTGGCAGCATCTCATTCTTCACCTTCGCACCAACGCAAAAATAAATTATTCGGCAGCATTAAAGAGCCCCTCACAAGGCTACGCAGCAAATTTTGGTTATACGCTGGAAGTTAATCTACCACAAGTTGTGTTCTACCGGAAGAATTTTTCAAATTAGTTCAATGATCGCAGAAATATAAACATTTGAAATGCCGCTAATCCATGATTTCACGAGGCGAGCGTGACCGCCAACATAGACACTCTCTCGACTTGTCCCCGTGTAGCCTCCGCAAGCAAAGTTCCTTCCCTGCGTTCTCCAATACCGGATCCTCAGCATCACATGAGGGATACGTTATGGGCACCGCCGTCTTTCCTTTCTCTCTGTCTCGCTCTGTCTCTAGCGCGCGTGCGATTTTGTTGAGTGGTGCACTTCCGGGGACGGTTATCGCGAGAACTGTCGCGTTTGTCTCGTTTCGCGCAGTGCCAGATTGTTTCGCGCAGCGCCAGATTAGCGCACTCTGCACGAGAACACCTGATTAGTGGTATAAGTCAGTGATATCGTGAGAAGCACTGTGGCAGAGGCAAGCGGATCAAAGATTATGATCGCGCATTGGAACCCGGTAGAAAATGGCTGATAGTTTCCTTTTCTGCGCGCACAACTGCACAACGTGGGAACACGCAGACACGGCAGAAATACTTCCCTCTTGCTACGACACTGCGTAAATTTTATTTCTCTAATAATTCTCTAATAAAAATAATTATTTCTCTAAACTCTAAACTGTCTATTGAAGCAACAAATCAAACGAATGACTGATGTTGGCGTGAATAATTCTCGAACTCACGTGTAGGTGTGACTGACGTCACAGCACTGCAATGTACGTAGGCGCACTTGTGCGATTGACGTCTCCGGCTGGGAGCGCTGCGCCCTCGAAGAGAAGAACGCACGGCGTTTGGTTTGAAATTTCAGCTCTTCTCGCGGCGCGAAGTAGTGTAATACTTTAAAGCTACGATCATTAGTGCGCCTTGTATGCACTGCGCTTGTCAGCTCAAGGTGGCCAGACCGCTATCATAAACCGAAAAAAAAATTCAGGCTAACCTAAAGTAGTGTGAAGTGCCACCCAGATCTGCTCACCCGGTGACCATGCGAGGACTACAATTGCGCCGTAAAGGCAATGATGCCGGTGAAAATAACAATAACGACAGCTACAACAGGATGGAAAAATGAACGATAACGACCATTTCAAGGTGACATCAAGATAACTGAGATTTCGCCTATACATGGTATCAATTTCTTGTGAGAAAGCTTTCTTTTCATAACACTTTTATCTACCACAAATAAATTATTATCGCATGCACTTCAGCGGCAAAATGTCGCTGAAGTACTCTTAAACAGACATCGCTACATTGGTGCAGGTTTCACTTGGACACGGTTGGCGCAATTGCGTAACACGCAAGCGTTTACTAGGCCACTTGCTTGCGCCTAAGTTCATGTAATATGTGGCGACCGCGGGTAAAAGGATCTCATCTTCCGCCTCGGTAGTGAGCGACGCTGGCTAAAACACCTTGGCCTAATTACGCGCTCATACACAAACACCGAAGAAAGCGGACACAAGGGGCGCTATAACATAAAACTATTCCAAACATTTCTATTCCAATGCTGCAATCAGCCCTCCACGATTGGTCAAAAACTTTTCGGGCCACCCCCAACTTCGCCTGTCTGTCACGCGATGTCATGAAAACCGCAAACCTCATCGCGTCAGTGACGTGTACGCATTAAAAATGGATTATTATGCCGAACAAACTCATTGTTTTTTCTGAATAGCCAGAGACTTCTTGGTTCCAAAAGGAATAGAAGATGGCTGCCTGCTGATCGCGCATGCACTCGCTACTCGCACCTGCCGGTGAGCATGAATTTATTTGCCTATAATAAAGCTTTTTGCGTGGCAGTAAAACGTTATCGAGCCCTTTCGGCACGTATACGGCATCGCTCTGCCAACTCTTCCTTGCTAAGGATGCGTTTTAACGGCATTCTTAACCTTCCTTTGCGCGCCGCCGCGATTTTCGACCAGCCACCGCAAACTAAGGGTAGCGGACCAATCGGAGACACCGGCACCACCCTCTTCAACCGGTTATCTATTTTCACTGCGCTGGCTCAGCCCCATCGAAACCCTCTCCACTTGAGCGTGCTCAGCAAATTAGATAAGAAAAACCACTCAGTGAAGGCTACATTATTCGTTTTGAAAGCGAACAGAGGTGACCTCCTATGAACGAGGAGAGCGCTGTTTATATTGTTTATTGTTTGTTTATTGGGCGGTTTAGACAACTCTGTGGGTCACCGCCCGATGTTTGTGTCGGCGGTTAAATAAATTTGACGTCAGCAGATTGGAATAAAAACAGACTGGAATAGTTTTACGTTATAGGGCCCAAGTATGGCACCGTTGTAGTGTAAATGGTACAGTACGGCGCATCTAATGGGTAAGGTGTGGGTTGGGCTCCTGCATGCAGCAAGTTAACTTTTCGTCCACTCTGATTCCACTTGGCCATGTTGCTTCTGCATTTCGAATAAACGCAGCCCTTAGTTTCCCCTCTGGTTTACCCGGCTTCATTGTCTCTTCTCATTATATGGTTGTAAGTTTTGAGCGGAAGCCGGCGCTATATACAATAGCAGCGCATGTGACAAGATAAACAAAAAGAAACGGGGAAGCGCGCTTTGTCCGTTCTCTTCCGTTCATCCTGCCGCAAACGCTGTTGCTCGATTTAGCTCACAATGTATACAATCCAATTTCCATGAGTGTTCAGTGATATATGTCATATCAAGATGCAATGGTATCCCCACAATTATTTTGGCTGGTATGGTTGGTAAACATTTCTTCACTACACGTTAAAACAAAATAAATGTGTTAACGTCACGCAGTTAAGAATGCCAGCATTTATCAGCATATTTAACATATACGATTGTTTCCTTGGAATTATCAGCTTGTTATTCGCGGTCGTAATGAAGGCAAGAACATTTTAATCGAAGCATTTCATTGCTACTAGCCAAAAAACTGTTTTGCGGTATAGAAACAAAATGGGGCCCTAAGTGCCATCATACTGAGGGCAGCCGAGTTTTCGAAGCGCAAAGTGCGCACTTCCCTGCCATATTTGCTTGCCCGGTACGTAGTTCCGTCTAGTGATATATAACCATTGAAATCCTGCCTTTTAGCAATTACATTGTGTATAAATGAGATTTTCACATAAACCGTAATGGCTGTCACTTATTGCGTTCTGTAATTTAGATAACGTTTTCTCTAAGGCGAGAACTTATGCCACCAGCTAACGGAGTGTTCTGTGACCTTACGATTTGTTTATTTTTCTTCATCGGACCTGTTCTTTTTTATTTTTGTGTTCCTTCTTGGTGGCAACGCATATTCAAGATTGCTTTATTATTTAACATCATGGTTTAAGTAACTACACAAAAGCCCAGATAAAATATATGCATTATGGCAGAAAGAACTTTGAAAAAAAATTAACACAAGTTTTTAATGAGAGCATAGGCGAGCACGTTTATTACACGAAAAACCTTCGATTGACCGACATGAGTTAGTTTTCTTTGTCATCACAAAGTTTATTACCCCTATCCCAACAGGTATCCTGGGAAGTGCTGACGTTGTTGCTGCTGTTGCTGCTGCTGTGGCCCACTAGAGGACGCTCTACCATAGCCGCTGTGGCCAGTCTCACTGCTGCCACCGTAGCCACCTCGCAAGTTGCTAGAGCCGTAACCACCTCTGGAGCCGCCGCCAAAGCTGCTGGTACCACCTCTCCTGTTTGCAGAGACGCCACCTCCGTAGCTGCTGCCAACACCCAAGCCACCGCCGACGCTTCTGCCACCGGCTCCCGAGTAGCCACCACGGCCACCGTAGCCGCTACCGTAGCCGCTACCGTAGCCACCGCCACTACCGTAGGTTGGATTTCCCGAGTTACCGTAGCCAAAGCTGCCAAATCCAGTGGCACCTCCACTTCCCCCACGGGTTCCTGCATGACGGGAGACCTTTGTCATAGCACTCTTCTTGTGTACTTTGAATGCTGCCGTGTACATTTGGGGAAAGTTTTGCTAGAGGGTGTTTCATATTTCTTTAACGCGATAGGCGTTTAGGGCCCCATGTCGCAGAAAATCCGGCATCGGCAACCGGCGTGTGATCGAGGGTGGCGGAGAGAATCATCCAACCACATCGACCGCGCAGGCAGTCCACGTGGAGCAAGGTTTTGGTGAACAAAAAATTTAATTTCTCACAGTGACATCCGTCAGAAAAATTGTAAAGTACGACTTTACTATTCGGCGTCGGATTTGCCATCGGATTATTTACAAATCGGCGTCGGATTGTAATTTGAATGTACGAGAAAACCTGATTCTGCTACGAGGAAACTCAAACATAAACCCCTTTTCCAGAATTTCTACCAGACCTGCGCGCGTCACGGCAATAGCAAACAATAAAATAATTTTAAAAAGTGCTAGGGCCTTCACATTTTAATATAAGACCACTGATATTGCCCCTGGAAAAACGACTTTCAAGCAATGCCTTTCAGTTTAAAAGTGAAGCCGACTTTAAGGGGATTGGTGTAAGCTTGGTCTTTGTAAGCTGGCTTTCCCACGGTCAGTGTTGCAGTGAAGGAAGCCTACTTGCCGTATGCGAACGATGCAATGCGAACGGGTGCCGATAACACTATCGCGTTCTTAGAGAAGCTTAAGCGTCCTCCAATTTTTTTTTCGTAGAGCATGTATATGAACAAATAATTAATAAGACACCATCAGTTCACTCGGCTTGGTAATGCTATATATATATATATATATATATATATATATAGTAGTGAGTACAAATGTATGACATTGTGCATTTGGCTGCTGTGCGCTAAACCACTCTTAAGGTTGGTTCTGCGTTATACGAGACCGCTAACTAAGGCCAATAGTCTCTTAAACAGGCACCTATCGCACTTTATCCAACCAAATAATACACCCACCGTGTATGTTACTAGCATATTCCAAAAATGTATCACAAGGAACCATAGATCGCCCGACGAGAGAAAAGAAAGAACGCAGACCCATCTACTCGCGCAAAAACTCATCAACAGGCTCCAATGAGCACCATGAAAGAAACGAAGTGGAAAGTCAAGCTTTATGGCACCGTCATTAAACAAAATGCGCTGCATCTCTGTCCTTTGGCGCCACCACAGAGATGGGTAACGGCGAAATAACTAAATGGTTATTGCCCATTAAACACGCGACGATTGCTTTATCTTTCTAGATTACCTACCACAAAGTGAGGATACCAGGGCCTTGTTCGTATGTTGCACTCCCCCCATAACTTTTCCATAAGTTGCTGGACTCAATTAGGGCTTTCGAACCTGGCATAAAGTCGATAAATATTCACAAAAAGCTACAGTATACAACTTATTTAATATGACGTCTTCAAAATTTGAATGATTGTGTCTCAGTGATTGGGTTTCTTAGTACTTTGAGCCAAGCAGTACAGCCGAATTCCGACCGACTCTGTAGCGCGAGTCAGCGCAAGCCGGCTCGTGGTGTTATAGTCACATCCAACCTGTACACATGTTGTCGGATCATAGGCACGCAGACCATGGCACATAGACCTCTTAATAGAATAGCGCATAATATTCAACGTCTAACTTTTTTTTCTTACACACGACCCACCCCGTTCTGCTATGAGCAGCCATCTGGCCATGCGTATATAACGTAGAATTTCGGCCGACGAAGCGGGGCCGGTGGGCGCATGGCTGTACACCCCAATCGAACAGTGAAGCATGGCGTAAACCTGTAGATATATTGTCGACTTACGGGCACCTCACAAGCACGCAGACCGTCTAATAAAATTAGACATGATATTCAAAATTTCATAAGTTTTCTGATATTTGGGCTGCTGCATTCTTGGGCCATTCTGTATGTACCCATTCTTGTCCAATCTTCCATGATATATATGTGATACTGTTACACAAGGGTCACATTTACCAAGATATACGAGTATACGAGATATAACACCTCTCGTCACCATCATTTTCTCAACTGGAATCTTAACTCTCGTCAGCTTGCTGCATCGACGTCTCACACTGGACATCCGCCCATTGGATGTGTTCATTTCTTACTAATTTTTCACGGTTGTGCTGCATAAACATAAGCATCGCGTGCGATGATAATGTGTCCGGTGCGTAGCCTGATTAAGCATGTTCGTCCATCTGGAAACGCTTTGCCGAAGCCCAACTGATGTTTGATGACAGGCTATCTTCGAAATGCTTCCATAACACGGATTTACAGAGTCCGTGAGATCTGCAACATTCGTAGGTATAGCAAATTGAAGTTGTCAGTTCTATTTCACTAAAGTTTAGTTGCCTAGTCAATGGAGTCCACACTTGCAGAGGGCAACAAAGATAGCATTGATTCAAGAATATTTGGAAGGGGACTAGCAATAATTACCTAACCCTTTCAGTCACAAATATGATTGACAGTCTATAAATGTATGAAATTTATATAATTTTGTGCCAAGAGGCCGCAGACTTTATTAAGAGCAAGTCAAGGTGGTAGAATGACTCTGCATTTATAGTCAGTCACCCTAATTACCGAGTGATTAAGCATCTAATTAATGTGCACTCAGTTATGACTTGTTTCTTTATAAAAAGGAATTGAATCAGTAGGGCGAGTTACTTGCACAAGTTCTTTATTGGTTGCAAGCATTACTAGAAAAAAAATTTGGAGGACGCTTAAGCTTCGCCTTTAAGAGCAGAATGTGATAGCGTTATCGGGACCCGTTCGTATCGAATCGTTCGCATACGGCAAGTAGGCTTCATTAACTGCAACACTGGACGTGGGAAAGCCAGCTTACAAATCCCAAGCTCACACAGATCCCCTTAAAGTCGGCTTCACTTTTAGACTGAAATGCATTGCTGGAAAGACGTTTTTGCGGGGGCAATATAAGTGATCTATATTAAAATGTGAAGGCCCTAGCACCTTTTTAACACGAAAGTGTTTTATGCCGGGGTCCACCAAGACTTCACTGACGTATTTCCGTCACGGAAATACGTCATAGAACATAATACAAAGAACAAAACCAGAAGAAAAAGTTCCACAAACATGCAAAATTTGGAAATCGAACCCACGACCTCTCGGTCCGCGACGATAGATCGCCGAGCGTTTAACCCATTGCGCCACAAACGCATTTGCAGAGAGCTACACAGACGCGCCTTATATATCTAACACTCCTCCGTGTACCCGCGCTCTTGCTCGGGGCGGTGCCGCCGCCTACGAGCAGAAAAGAGAAGTACTGCATTATGACACTAACGCACACCGACAGTGAACGCTTCGGTGGTCTCAGCACTACGACGCCTCGATGCCAGCATTCGAAGGGACGCTGGCATCAAGAAGCACTACCAACGCCACCTAGGTGGCGTTCACCGTACTCAGCACAGCGGAGCGTGGCCTCCGCAATTAGCTCTGAAAATGTTTCTGAAGTTGATCGCGGAGGCTGCAATTACGACGCGCTGTACGCGCTGATTTGACTCGGTGACGATTCAGTTACGTGCTTTGTCTTGCGCGTTGTATTAGTGTGTCAGTTACGTGCTTCGTCTTTCGCGTTGTGCTAGCGTGTGCAGCGTAGTGCAGCTTCCATATGCACGACGGTTGCTCATGGTCATCGACGTTGGTAGTCGTGATGGAGGAGACGTGCCACCAGGCGTCAGCGTGGGTGCATCAACGCCTAAGAGCGCTTTAGCCACAAAACACCAATAGACATTATATATCAATGTGCAATAAACATTACACTACTTCTGTGAAGACACGTTTCACTTTCGTGTTCTATACCGATTCCTATATAAGAGGGATCAACCACATTTTTTTTACTATTTTAATAATTGTTTGCTTTTATTAGCTTTTATTATTACTAAAGGCGCGCCGGTCTGGTGGAAATGCTGGAAAAGGGGTTTGTGCTTGAGTTTCCTCGTAGCAGAATTAGGTTTTCTCGTACATTCAAATTACAATCCGACGCTGATTGGTAAACTATCCGACGGCGACTCCGACGACGAATAGTAAAGTCTTACTTTACCATTTTTCTGACGGATTTCACTGTACGAAATTCAATTTTTCTTCACCAAAACCTCACACCACGTGGAAGGCCCGCGCGGTCAATGTGGGTGGATGATTTTTCTCCCAGTGTTGCTAGGTTTGGCTATATATAGCCAAATTGGGCTACAGAAAAAAAAATTTTGGCGTCGACTTGGGCGAGTTGGTTATGTGGCTATATTTGGGCTAGTAAAGATCTGCGACTTGGCTGTGTTTGGGCTATACGTGGCGCCCTAATCCACGCTCCAGAGATGGCTCTGACGGAGTAGAAACAAATCATGAAGGCGATGTTTTAGCTGGCAGAGCCGGCGGCGCGGCTGTGCTTGTGTGCGTGCGTGAAATATCCCCCCCCCCCTCCCCTCGTCGCTGTTGTCTGAGCCAGTGGTTTTGAATTTTAACTCACTCAAACTTACACACCGCTTCATCGTCAGACACCAAATCCCCGGGCATCGGGATGAGCCTGGTAGTAGACGGTTTTTCACAGTACACTGTACTTACATGGCAATGCTCAAAAAGTGAGAACAATAAAATAGGTTTGGGTGATCGTGGCGCCGACAGGAAAGAAGGGCAGCACGGGTAGAAGACACGTTCCAGTGTGTTCACGGCCATGGCTTCTGGGTGAAGTATCGCGCCGGGCACAGCTTTCGACCGGATCGACGTTTCTCGCGCTAAGCTTTACTGCCATTTTCCTTTCCCTGCGAGATTAATTTTTGTTCGTGCTTACATTCGAGATTCATTTCGATAGGTTGGGCTTAAGATCGCATCCTCCTTGGAGAGAAGAATCAAACCATCGGGAAGTGAGCCAAGTATGCTAGAAAGTATCAAAACGAATGGGAGCAAGACCCCGAGCACAAAGGTGGGTCCTGGTGCCTGTACTTATAAATGGTTTGCGCGTAACGTCACATATGGATATGCTCATTGTGCTAATATCGCAACATGTTTTCCACGATGACATCGGTGCACCACGTCACGTGAGTATAAACCACCGTGTTAGATTAGCAGGTGAGGTGTCGCGCTGTTGGCTCGAGGACGCGGGTTTGATTCCCGGCCCTGGCGGCCGCATCTCGATCAAGGTGAAATGCAGGAACACCCATATACTTAGATTTAGGTGCACGTTAAAGGACCCAAGGTGGTCAGAATTAATCTGGAGTGTCCCGCTAAGTCGTGCCTCCTAATGAGATTTTGGTTTTGGCACGTAAAACCCCATCAATTATGATTATTAGCACATAAACATGGTTTGCTTTTTGACAGTAACCGGTTTTCACCGGGTTACCACTGTTCTCAATTTGTCGTTTATCTTTGCTCACTGTGCGCCGTCTCGACTTTCACCATTTCACCAGCGAGTTGTTTTCGGCGACGAGCACGTGCTCGTCGCTTAAAACGACCGCGCGCTTCTTCCACTGGTGAGCTGTTTTGCGCAGTAATCTTTTAAAGCTTCGCTTACATTGATTCATACAGTGAGTGACATCTTTTGTCTGTCACTTCATTTTAACGCATGTTCTTGGCGTGCTAGAGACCTAGGATGGCAGCCAGGTTAATATAAATGGACACTTTATAAGTGTGTCCCCGCTAACTTGGGTAGAGCTAACGACCAAAAAAGAAAGAAAAAAAACGAGGAAACGAGATAGGACGATCAGACTAATACCGCCAGATATCATAGCGCAAAAGACTGGTTTTGGTTTATTAAAAAAAAAAGCCATGGGCGCGTCGCCGTTGCAGACCGCTCAACTTTGTATATGTCGTAGCAGAGGTCACGTGAAAGGTCGGTGATGCTGAACATTATTTCGCGTTCACTATAGCTTAAAAGTGGAGTTCATAGTTAATATTACTGTAAATAACTAAAAATAATAACTTAGTACTATCTGTCGTAAAATAAAATAACTGTGATTTCGCTCTTTGAAGCGATTTGGTGAAAGTGTTCTGTGTGCACGCATGTTGTCGCTGTTGTTGATGTGAAAGGTCAACCGTGACGGCGACACGGACATTTTGTTAAGACGGGTTGTGCAAAAAAGCATTATCGTAGTCAAATATGAAAATGTACAGACAAATAAAAGTGCAAATGAGCATATCTATATTTGGCTACGAAATGTATTGCCCATTTTTTTGTTTGGCTGCATTTAGGCTACAATTTCTGTACAATTTCTATGCCGCCTTGTACGACCTGGCAACACTGTTTTCTCCGCCGCCCTCGATCACACGCCGGTTGCCGATGCCGGATTTTCTGGGACACGGGACCTTAAACGCTATCGCGTTAAAAACATTCTTTCACAATCGCTATCAAACCTCCCACATCACACCTCCCGTCCAACACTGTAGTGCCTTCTTCAAAGCGATCTTTGGCAGCGATAAATTTCCGTCAGAAGTAAAATGAAGGCACTTGAGGTAAGCAGAGTGCTCAATTTGCCCTAAGACTAGTTTTTGTGTTCTGTTCCTTGCCACAGCTGCACATAAATCGCAAAATTAGGTCGCGTCCGCAAATGTGTACAGGGTGACTGAAAGGGATAACTTCAAGCTTTTGTATAATACGAGTATAGCGCTGTGAATGCTGCTCGATCGTTCATAAGGATTGAGAATGTGCCATTATGGGGGTAAAAAGCTCCGGTTAAAATCTATCCATGAGAAATGCGCTGGCTATCGAGAAGAACAAAGTAGCAGTGTCGAAATTAATGCAGTTCGTATTTAGCGCAGGATATGCGAATTGTGCACCAATACTACTTGCACAAAAAAAAAAATCACCCTTTCTTACAAAAGAAAACTTGAAGCCGTACCACGGAGGAAATTAAAAACAAAGCAATTAAAAGTATAATACAAGAGCAGAGGTGCGCGTGAGAATTCGATTTCGGAAGGGCAAAACATATTTAACTGCCGCGTATCGAGCAAGAAACATTAAGAAAGTTTCAACTTAATATACAGATTTATATTGTGTTCTAAAGCAGCACAAATATAAATGTGAGCTGCAGAATAACATTTTTGTCACAATTATATTTACCATACGTTGTGAGTATAAAAAGATGTGTGTGGATCATGGCATATAGTTTGAACATTGCGCTCACTCAAAAAGTCATGCCTTAATCAGAACACTAATTTTCACTGTAAGAGCCCATAAGAAACTCCTACATCTAATTTATAATGTGAACTTGTAAAATCCCTAAAACTTCTCAAGTCACCAAAAAATCTACGAGAAAGACGTGGCGATAGTTGGTGGTAGAAAAGTGTCAAGCAAATACGGGGAACTCCGCATCAACCAAACTACCGGGTTTATGAAAGGAGTGTGCAGCTTTAGCCTGCCGCACCTAGACACGATGTTTACAGAGTTGGTTTCAACAGAAAGCTTCTTTTTGTGTACTTCAGTTTAACTGTGTTAGAATCAAAAGTGCCACTTAACTCATCATACATTATACCCCATATAAAACAAGGCTAGTCTGACAACCATGCCGAATGGTAACTCTGAGCAGGGAGTTGGGAGGGGGGGGGGGGGGGGGTGATAAATCGAATTCGTAAGTAGTCTGCGCGCGGCATCAACAGTTCTCCTGCTGCTTTCATGGCGTCTAGGTGTGCCCCTTGGTGCCTAAGCAAGAAGCGATTCTAAGGGATGAAGACCGCACTACCGAAACGAAGAGACGTTGAGAATACTACTTCATTCACAGCGCAAGTATGCGAGTTTTACTCTTGCGGGAAATTTAGAACAAAGGGCAACATACGTCCCCTGCTGTGATTAGACCATGGAAGCTATCGCATAATTTCGTGGGGAACACCGCGGTTCTTGTGTTGATTACGTAGATGTCACACTACTTTCGCGCGTTCTGCTTCCGGAACCAGACAGATACAAATACTGCTCAAAGTCTACAGCACTATTTTGAATGGAAGAGCTGAGTATAACAACGGAGAAAATTTTCGCGGATAAACACATACGTTATACACAAAAAAGCTGCAAGACCCTTTTTTTCACCCCAATAAAGTTAACAAGTACACTCTTTCCAAGTAAACCAACTGTTTGCAATTTTTCTGTAATCTGCCTAAACGAAATGTCGAATAAACGCAACGCATTTTTCTGACAATATGAGTGGACAGTGTTCTGATTAAGGCATGACTTTTTGAGTGAGCGCAATGTTCAAACTATATGCTATGATCCACACACATCTTTTTATACTCACAACGTATGGTAAATATAATTGTGACAAACATGTTATTCTGCAGCTCACATTTATATTTGTGCTGCTTTAGAACACAATATAAATCTGTATATGTTGACAGGAGGCTACTTTGATTCGGGCACTGGATACGGCCACTACGAGTAACCGTCCAAACTGATGTCCATGAAACGATCAAAGCCTGTGTTTACATGAGGCAACATTGCAAAATTCGACAAATAAAATTCTCTGCGTTAAATTAATAATCACCATAGGGCCACTGCTGTGACTGCTGCCGCTGCTGCTGCTGTTGGAGGGAGGCCGCGTAGGCAACCGATGTGGCGAGCAGGCCGACCATGATGAAGCGGGCCATGGCTCCTGATTCGTACCAGATCAAGCTCGCAGAGGTTTCGAAGCCGCGCACGCTCCTTATATTCAAAAGTGCTTCTCCCAGCCGGCCGTCAGCAGAAGTGTTGTCGCCACGTAACTACTCGTGAAACGCAAGCTATTGTGTAGCTCGCACGTCTTCTACCGGTGGTTTGGAGGCATCTCGCCGTTACTATTGTGGTCACAGAAAAAAAAATTTTAGTTTCATCAAGTTACCCGTGTATGAGGCAGGACGCTCTGAATAACAGAGAGTGTGAAGGTCGCTGTTATCGCAAGAAAGTCATAGAATATTTTTGCAACTGTGGAAACATAGGATAACCATAGCTGGCCAGAAGACAATGAAGATGGAAGGGGAACTGGAGAGGGAGAAAGCAGGCTCAAAGTGAAATTAGCAAAATTGTCTCAAGACGTAAATGAGCTGCGAACGAAATAGGTAACACTAAACTAAAGAAAAATATTTTAAAAGGTCACTCAAGGTAATCGAAAATAGCCTCAGACTCCTGGCCACTGATAATGACCAGAACAACTCGACAATGACAACGATAGCGATCTAAACGACAACGATAACTACGACCGAAATGGCACAGCGATGGTGACATCAAGGTGGCCGAGGTGTCGCAAATGTAGTATCGATACCTAGGCGAGTACAAAAAGATAACGATAAAGGCAGAGCAATTATACCTACCACAGCCGCCAAACCTCGTGGAAGTACTCAACAGCTATCGCTACATAGGTGGGGCGGCACGGTGTCAATTATTACATAGCATGTAGTGATCCAACGCACCTGTTGAGGCTTTTAGAAGAAGCTCGGTTGTTGGAGCGATTCTTAGGAGCGATTCTCCACAGCTTCTGATTAAGTGTGATGCCACAGACTACAAAGTGTGCAGGCACCAGAGGCAACCGTTAGAGCGTGTACAGCTCTTTATTTCACCAGAGAAGTCTAATTTCAGAGGGACCTATTGCTTAACAAGGAGTTCTCTTTAATTACAGGCAAAGCAAAACAACGGGCACAATCCGACATAACTCCTCCTTTAGTTGAGACAGACGATCTCAACTAAAGAGAGGCAGGAAAGCACTTTATCCTAAAACATCTGATGCGCAATTTTGTTCTGAAGTTCCTTGGTCAAACAGACAAAACTGCGAGGAGCTCTAACTGCATCGTAAAATCACCGACGAGGTGGTGGTGGTTACAACATCTTTATTGAAAATCATGGTGGGGTCTCACCGACGAGCGAAATATTTTTTCACCAGTCACTCCATGTTGCTATGGCCGATGAGAAAAGAGCACAACTTTTTAACTCCCATAACAGATGGCAAAAAATATTCCAACTCTGATTAAGAAATAGCACATACTTACCCTATTCAAAGCCCGCTACAACAAAAAAAAAACTTAACTTACAGCCATACGGCGTTTTTCGTGGCCACTACAATGATCGAAAAGCTGTCGTATATGGTAAAGGGTTATGCATTGTTAAGCACTTCGTATGGCCGTAATACCTACAGCAGACAAGCATTGTGTGAGCCAGCTTAGTTTAAGTATAATAATACGCATTCTAGTTATAATCTCCGTATTGTCAGCTTCAGTTTTCGTCTGAAGCGTGCACCTCGCCGCAACAATCGAAGGAAAATGTAAAGAAAATTGTTCAAAACTCCGCCGTTCCTGGGACTCGTATCATGCATCAATAGTCCGCGATAGTGCTCTACAGAATTCAGTTTGATGAAAGTAGTAAGCATACTGCGCTGATGCACAGGGTTTGCCACCGTTTTTTTTTGTAATTCTACCCTAAATTTCATGTACAGGCAGATTAAAAAGTTATTTTAATTGCCTATTCAAATTATGTGTGGGAAAACACACAAACATTTTTTATTGTTTAGTAAAAGTAACACTTTCGAAAGCTGCATACGCAAAAATGTCTTTTATTGTCAATGCATTGATGGTTATATACGTGACATTTTTTCTAGAAGTAGCAAACATAACGCAAATTAAGCTTTTACATATTCAAAACATGTTCTTTGGAATTATACACAAGTAAGTTAACATAAAAATTTCGCCGTACCATTTATGTCCAGACACAAAACGCTGTTACTAGAACATTGTAGCTTCTGTTGACATTAAGCAAGATTACTTATGTAAATATGTGTAAGTTAGCATACATACGTAAGGTGTTATTATTGCAGTAATATTCAACACGCATGTTACTACTAACAACCGGCCCATGAATGATGGTGTCGATAAGGAACTCCAACTTAACATTTAAAGAAAGAAGCCGCATATGGGAATATAGGTTGGTCAATAACCGCATAATTTATACGTACGGGGGATGGCTTGCAAGAAACGATACGTAACAACACATTGCTTTTGATGCAGTCGTTTGATAACTTTGAAGGCGGAGCAGTTGGATCAGTAATTTTTTTCATCGTCGTTGTTGCCATTGTTGTTGATATTGTTGTTGTTGTTGTCAGTGCTCTTCGTTTACTTTACTTTTTTTTACTCAGCACTCCCCCAGCTTTCTCACTGGATTCTTGAGGTTCTATTTTCTTTTTGGCTCTAGTGTAACCTGTTCTCAATCACGGGGTCAAAACTGGTGTCATTCTAGGACGCAATAGCTGGGCAAGAACTTTGTAATACATAATTTAGTTATGTATTTGGTCCTGAGAAACTGTGGCCCGGTGGAGCCGAAGGCTCCCTCAGGTTAAATCGGTGGCTGGGCGTCACTGCCATAAAGGGTAGTCTGTTTGCGGGGAGCTTAAGTGGACTAAACAGATTAGTGCAAGAGAAAGGTTTAGTTTGGGGTGAACTCCGAGTTCTCGGCTGAAATACAGCTGAGCCGCACAAGTTGTCTCGTTATACATCCCTCGAACCAATTTCAATAGATTATGTTGCACTTCAGAGAGAAAGGTGTATTCTAACAACAACCTGAATTTTTATTTATCACCTTCGAATTTTTGCGAAAATTGCAGAAATAGGTAAGTTTACAGAACAAATAAAGCACGCAGGTCACAAATAGCTAAATTTTCACCAAAAAGATTCAGCAGTGAAAAAATTTCGTGTGGAAAGGCGAAAACATTATAATCGCTTAGGTGAAATGCTTTCGGTTTATGTTTTCGACATGGATTAAAGTTATTTCTGCTGAATCGCTGTATGTGTTTGCGTATACGTTTTCCACAGACCAGAAACATTCGGACCATTTGGCATCAGAACGATTATTTCCTTTTTGTGTTCCCTTGCTTCGTTTTCTGAGGTGTGCTTCCGACGCCGACTACGTTTCACAGCTGCCGCAGAGGTAGACGCTTCGGAGTGCTTCGCAGTAGACCCAGCACTGATGAAATACGAAGAGCAAGTGACACGTGGAAGGCAATGACGGAAGCAGTGACGCGACGTGGGCAATGACGCACGCACTAGGCACTACTTTAATTAGGCCCGGTTTTGATTCCCACCTAGACCGAAATGTACAAAATTTTATTTTCAATTACATTCAATAATTTAGTTTACAGAAACTTGCCCGACAAATTTGACGTAATTCCGACCGATTTTCACGCGTTTACGCTTCGCGCCTTCGGCTATTTTCGGTACCATATTTCGCTCACGACGCCGATGACAACGCCGAATTTTCGTGTAATGTGGTATGTAATGCTTACGCATTAAAACATATATCGCATTTTTGTGAGCTGCACTTCTTAAAGCAGCTAAAGCGCATAAATGTTGATACATGACTTTACAGCTTGCATGGAATTGTTACTATACTTATCAGGGTTTTGCAAATATCCTACTCAAAGATTACTGATGAATTTTGATTCGGTGTACAGTAAATCTATTTGGTCACCTTTAAATGTATTATTAGGTGTACTTTACAAAATTGCGGTATTATTTATTACTCAGGTACAGAGTAACAAAATTAGGTAATGAAGTTCTTTTCGGGGCAACTTTACAATTTTCAACAATGTTTGTAAAAACATTGGCGACCTAATTACAAAATTTACTTCCCAGATTCACTATACGAGTATAGTTAATATTTTTTTATTGCAACCAACATCTCAAAATTCGGTTCAGTCCATGCCGCGAAAAAACAATTTCTTCATATTTCGATACGAACTCCCGAGCTAAGGCATCCTCCTACAGCAATCGATAACCAGTTTTCAATGTGTAGACGAACACGTTTTGACGCATTCAAGCGCGGCTGAAACGCTCCAAATGATGCGTCTTCGTGGTTCTGGGAGGCCATTCATAGGAAATGGCGCCGCCCTCACTCCTTGAGTAGAGCCGGCGCAAGGTACACTAGCCAGTAAATTATGTCTGCGCTACGGCTACGTCTTTCGTTCCGGCAAAAATCTGACCTGGTACTATTTTGAACATTGTCCAATTCCAGGGCACCCCAGATCAATAGCGCATGCGCACTAGTTTTGAACCTTCCGCTGTGTATTAAATATCATCGCTAACCGTTTCAACCATCACGAGCCAGCATTGCACCAGTCACAAATGCGAAAAAAGAGAAAAGAGAGAGTGGGAAAAAATGGGGTGATGCCACAAGACAAACGCAAACATTTATTGGGCAATATCTGTATTTACTTCATGCTTGCTTGTTTCTTGTTTATGCTCAAGCGCTTCATATGAAAATATATCTGGCTTATATGAAGAAAGCACACAATAAAACCATATAAAGATGGGGGATATTATTTGTTATGTAGAAATGTTAAGAAACAAGGAAATAAAAGTGGATGAAAAGGTAAATTACCGCAGGTGGGAGCCGATCCAACACCTTCACCCTTAAGCAAGAGGTGCTTCATTGGTTAAGGTTTCGCGGCGTCCAGGCAATAGCTAAGACTCCCAGGGTTGATTGTGTGCCATATACACAAACACCAAAGCAAGTGGGCGGAAGGACATCTCCCAGCTGCTAAAACTTCTTTCTTTCGTCTATTTTCATTTTTCCATTAAAATTTGAGCACTGCCATTAAGCATAACAAATAATTCCCCCTATTCTTCTGCGTCTTCAAGGTCTGCGTCAATGATGGGGTTGTAGCTTACAAAATATCCCGTCCCTTAGATCCCTTTATTCTCGCTCATTGCTTGTTGCCTGATTTTCTAGTAGAGACAGAATTTTCCCAGTGCAACTTTGGCAGACCGCTAACCGACCAAAATCTAAAAAAAAAAAAAAACTTTGAATTATTCAATGCCGTACAGCGAGCTTCGCCGTGATACGGTAATGTTGAGCGATGAAGCATGCGCGATGTATCCATATTGCCACATAGTGTTGGTCTTAAAGTAGCGTTTTGAAAATTCGGTAGCAGGAGAGTTGGTATACGTGCCATCGCCACAATCTGAGCGTCCTGTTAAGCCTAAAATGGACTTTTTGTCATTCGTCAACGTCAAAATATCAAAATGAGAAAGGGGCCACTACGCAATGTATTGTTTTTAGCCGAGGTATAGCTTTTCGAAAGCCAAACTACACTTTTACACCAGTTGTTCAATTCATGTATAGCCGGCACCTATTAACGACGCAATCACGAGATGTCATTTTGTATCTCAAAGGGAGACCGCAGAACTCTGGCTGCTCATTCGAAAGCTTATGTGCGTAACCATGCAATGAGAGACGCCACGAGCAGATTGTTAGCTTAAACTTTTAATGTGAAGCGTTCTTGGCCTAGTGAACTCCGTTTTTGTCATGTCCGTAACCTCTTTTGAAAAGTTTCTTTTTTTTAGAAGTAAGAAGACACCATAAAAAATAGAAACCATGGTTTCGGTATTCGTCGTACATGACTTCTGCTTGAATTAAACAAAAAACATTGTGCCACAAAATATAGTGCGTAAAACTGCAAATTACTCATGAGATTAATGATTCTCTTGAGAAGTAGCTTTCCATCATAGGCTAGGCACACTTGCTCTAGGTTTGACGTAGAACTTGATGGTTCACTAAATATGCTTGACCGGAACAGACTGAATTCTCTTGAGAAGTAGCTTTCCATCATAGGCTAGGCACACTTGCTCTAGGTTTGACGTAGAACTTGATGGTTCACTAAATATGCTTGACCGGAACAGACTGAATTTTCTTCACAGCATGAAGAAACCGCATTGCAGCAAAGCGTCCTTAAGAAAAGAGTGCGCTTCAAGAGAGGAAGAAGCCGACGAAGCTGCTGCTAGCCTGTCTGAGTAGCTCTGGCTACATTTATCGTTATTATTGCTTTTTTCTGGTAATATTACTGGTCAGAACTGTTCACCACGTCGGTCGACTCGAAAAGGTACCTCCCGTATCGGAGACCGACGGGTGCTGCGCCACCCGCCGCCTCGCAAGGTGCTAGGATCCATGCTGGCACCGACGAGCACTCCGCCATGACCTCCCAAGGGGTGACACCGGGTCAGAAACGCCAGCTGGTTTGTACAAGCCAGCCTGACTGCAAGCGACAAGACACTGGTGACTCTGAAGACGAGTCAACAATCATCGAGGATGACAACGTGGCGAACCTTTCAGACCTCGACATGGACGAAGGTGGTTTCCGAATTGTGCGCCATCGTAAAGACAGGGCGTAGGGCATTCCAGTGTTAATCACTGCAGCATCCGAAAGAGCTGATTTAAGGCAAGTGAACCCTATTCTCCTGTATTCTGAGCTTGAAACGATTCTCGGTGGAGCACCAGTGAAGAGTCACTTCACAGCACAGGGGGCATTGCTCTTACATGTTGAGACAGAAGGACAAGCCAACATCCTTCTAGAGACCAAGAATATCGGCGGCATAGCCATATCTGCCCGTGTCCCACACAGTTATATGAAAAACACGTGCATTGTTAGAGGAGTCCCAAAATGGTACTCGGATGAAGAGCTGCTCACCTTCCTGAGACCTCAGGGAGTATTTCATGCAAGGAGAATCATCCGTCGGGTCCAAACCTCGTCATCTGAATGGGAGTCAAGGCGCACTAACTCGGTGGTTCTCACATTTGCTCCAAATTCTGAACGCCCGGAGAAGATCAACCTTGGTTTCACCAGACACGAGCTTATCGACTACGTGGAGACACCACCGCGCTGTTTTAAGTGTCAGCGCTTCGGACATATCGCTAAGTACTGTCGTGGGGAGCAGAGGTGCAAGCGCTGTGGGGGACCTCATGATTTTAAGACGTGTGCAAGTAAAGAAAACTCTGTGTGTGCAAACTGCGGCGGCGACCATCCTGCTAGCTACGGTCGTTGTCCTGCGCGGACAGCTGCTCAACGAAGGAACAAGATGTTTGTTTTGGGTCCAAAGAATGCAAGCGCACCATCGAACACGAAGAAGACACTCAGCGCGCCACAACTAACTGGTTTGGAAAGAGAGTACGCTTCTCATTTCCCGCGCCTCACACCGATAAACGAAGTTATTGAGCCAACGCAAACGGTCACCGCCGCTGAGAAACCTGTTGCAAAAGAGTCCGAAAAGCGCACCTATGCGGCCGCAGTGAACCGACTTCAAGCACCACTTGGAAGCAGTCAGCTGGAAAACTGCCAGCATGTGATACGCGCTTTGTTCACGGCACTACGTTCCCACGTCGCGAAGATGCCTACGAGTTCAACGAAAGATATGCTGGAAGCAGTGCTGGCTCTTGAGTCAGTAATACTCTGCTCTACTTCCACATACCCTCAGTAGCACAATAGCAATTTCTCGCCCACTTGGTCCACTCCGTCGTCCAAAAGTGCCCCTAATAATGCAATGGAACTGCGCCGGTATTCAACAGCGTCTGTGTGAACTTAGCCTTTTCCTTCGAGACATACCTATACCAATCCTAGCCCTCTCGGAGGCTGGTCTCCCTAATGGAAGGACGATCCCAGGATACATCAGACATGGAAATCCGAGTATACCGTTATTCGCCAATGGAAGTGCGATGATATACATCAGGCGAGAAATACCTCACGTCGCCTTACCAGTGCAAGACCTTTGTTCTACCTGCTTGGAAGTCACCGCTGTGCAAGTGTGCCTAGGAAACCGAAAACTCAGTGTGGTGTCGGTGTATATAAGTCCACGCAGGAAGGTCTCCATGGAGGCGTTTATAAAGGACCTTTGTATTCGTTGCCCCTCTCCTCGAATAATCTGTGGCGATTTTAACGCACATCATTCGCTTTGGGGAGATAAGATTACAGATTTCCGAGGCAAGGAACTTGTCGCTGCCGCGGATGCTGCTGACTTATGTATCGCGAACGATGGCAAGCCGACTTTCTTCAGACCACCAGATTCATGGAGTGCCATAGACCTCGTGATTCATTCTACAGACCTCTGCGTATCGTCGACAACGGCCCCAGACAGGATGGGCAGCGACCATTTTCCGATCTTCACCAACATCACCGGATTTCACACTGCTGGTCGACAATTCTGTGCTGTGACACGCTGGGACACATACAGAGAAGCGTTGGATGAATCCCCTGGTGAGCTGTTCGCAGATATGCTGCGGAGCAAGAGAGTGGCTACCTCAATGTTGAAACTGCCAGATCATTTCCCTATTCCTGATTTGAAACTAAAGAACCTCTGCGCAGCGCGTAGGAGAGCGGAGCGCAAGCTAATGAGAAAAACGGGAAATCCCTCTTCAAAAACGGAATACAACTGGATAAACGCTGTCATCCGTCGTCACACAAAAAGGTTAAGACGAGTTCAGTGGGCTGCTTTCTGTGAGAGCTTATCGGCGTTTACTCCCATGACAAGGATATGGGGAGTAATGAATAGCCTATCCGGAAAGATTCGCCCGCACAAGCCATTCGAAGCACTTGCTTTAAAGCAAGGAAAAGATTTGCAAACCCTTGCAGAAGATTTTGCAGACGTTTACACATCTGGCAGATCAGCAGGAGTATCGAACCCTATGTTCTCGCAAGCATTCCATACCATGGATGCGCCATTCACTTTCCGTGAGTTGGATTTGGCGCTTAGCAAATTAAGAAGACGCTGTGCTGTGGGTCCCGATTCGATCAGCAATCAGATGCTGACAAATCTGCCATACGAACAAAGACGAGCCCTTCTGGACATATTTAATCACGTCTGGAGCACAGGAGAGATTCCAGAAACGTGGAAGATAGCATGGGTGGTGCCAGTACTCAAGTCCGGAAAGGATCCTGCGAACCTCGCCTCATATCGGCCAGTATCGCTAACATCATGCGTATCAAAGTTGATGGAAAGAGTAGTATGTACGAGGCTAACGTGGTATCTTGAGCAAGGAACTAGACTGCCATCGTGCATGACCGGCTTTCGTCCACGGTTGAGTGCCCAGGACAGTGTCTTGGATTTACTAAGCCATATCGAGCACCATCGCGCAGACGGCCTTTCCACACTCGCTATCTTTATGGACGTTGCCAAGGCATACGACTGTGTGCTTCATACAGGCATCATCAACGGACTCCAAAACATGAGCGTCTCGGGAAATGCTCTTCGATTCGTCCACAAATTTCTCAGAGATCGATGTGTCCAAGTTAAGCTCGGAAGTATAATGAGTGATAAACGACGAATTTCCCTCGGTGTCCCACAAGGAAGCGTCCTATCTCCCTTGCTTTTTAACGTTGCCATGGCCAGCCTTCCAGATGCACTGAAAGTAGGTCGGACGGCAGTTAAAATGTCTATCTACGCAGATGACATCTGCATTTGGATCTCGGGGTACCAACACAAACGGTTGGCCCGGATAGCCCAGGGCGCAATCACTACCATCGAACGCCACTTATCGACGCTTGGCCTATCTTTATCAGCGGAAAAATCTGCCTTCATGCTTTTCCCGGGAGTGAGACGCAAGTCAACACGCCTGACGCTGAACATCAGAGGGCATTCAATTCGTCGTGCAAATCATGTTCGATTCCTGGGCGTCACCATCGACAGCAAGCTACTATGGCGTCGTGCGGTCGAAAGTGTTGTGGCTGCATCAGTGCAAAGAGTCAACGCACTTCGTCGATTGGCAGGTGTACGTTGGGGAAACAATCCTATGTCCATGCTTAAACTGAACGCTGCACTGATAACAAGCCGCATTCTCTATCAGCTCCCTCTGATATCACCGTCATCGAGTCAATTCGAGCGCTTGGAGGCTGTGCACAGAAAGGGACTTCGCTTGGCGATGGGAGTTCCACAGACGGCTTCAAACAAGAAAGTCACTAATGAGGCACAGTCTCTTCCACTCCGCCTCTTGGCATCTCAGGCGTTGCTGATGCAGCTATTAAGGCTGGGTGAGTCCTGCGCAGGCACGGCGCTTCTCCGGCGGCTAAGAGCAAGAACTCGCTCACATTTTCATGCGGCGCTGAATACTTTACGATTTTTAGGATTGCAATGGCCTAAACGAAGTCGCCCTGACCCGCCATGGTCCTTTTCGGACGTTACCTGCAGCCTCAGTGTACCCCACCTACCGGCGAAACGCACCATTTCAACTGCAGAAGCAAAGTTTATTGTGCTGGAACACTTAAGCACAGTGTTTCAAAGCCACCTACAAGTGTACACAGATGGTTCGGTGTGCGCACAAACAGATAGCTGCGCAGCGGCTTTCTGCATACCATCCCTTGATGTGTCATGGTCTGGCCGACTGGATCGCGTTGTCTCCTCTACAACAGTAGAAAGCGCCGCAATCACCGCGGCTTTGCGGAAACTACGGGCCTTTTCTGCACGAGATGTCGTGGTGCTGACGGATTCCAAGTCAGCGTTACAGAGATTACATCGTGGCCTACCTTTAGAGAAATTTACAAGGCAATCTCTGGCACTGATTAACGATCTGACAAGCAAAGGATTTAACATAAGATTCCAGTGGATACCATCACACATAGGAATTGATGGAAACGAGAAAGCTGACGCCCTTGCCCGCCTAGCGCTGACATGTGTCCCAAAAGTGAAAGCTCCAAAAGCTTTTCAGAACCCTAAGGGTGCAATCCGCCTTCACTTTAGGGAGATCCACAAGAATCCCCACGAAGCCTGTGTGACTCATGGATTTACCCGCGAAGAAGCGACGCTTTTATACCGCATCAGAACCGACTCCGCGTACACCCCAGCTTGGTTATTCAAAACTGGGCTTGGCACATCCCCATTCTGTGCTTTCTGTGGTGACATTGGTGACATCGAACATTTCATTTGGATATGCCCGCAGTTTGACACAGAAAGAAAAGCGATGGTCGACAGCCTACAAAAGAGCGGTCTTACGCACACTACCTTTGAAGACGTCGTTTTCCCCGGAAGGCCTGCGACAATCAGGAAGAGAGCGCAACGACTGCTGATAGCCTTCCTGCGAGACACGGGGCTCAACGACACCTGGTGACACACCCCTGATCTCAACTCGAAGGAGGATCAGGCGGAACAATTGCCGGCTATGTATGCCAGGCTAACCCCGCCTGCTTCAACACCACCACCACCACCACCACCACCACCACCTCCTTAAGAAAACTTAATTAGGCAACGCTTTTTAGACCTTTGCCCGCCATCCTTCGCATTTGGTGTTGCTGAGAAGCTTCGTATTCTATTCTATCTATCCGTAAGCTT
This sequence comes from Dermacentor silvarum, assembly GCF_013339745.2. Classification (NCBI taxonomy): domain Eukaryota; kingdom Metazoa; phylum Arthropoda; class Arachnida; order Ixodida; family Ixodidae; genus Dermacentor; species Dermacentor silvarum. Next base: position 3,846,323 of record NC_051158.1, read on the forward strand.
TGCATACCAAATTATACTATCCTTCCAATAGCTCTTCCCTAAGCAGTACCGATAAGCAAACCTAATTCAATAAATATTTTATTTCTTTCTGCATTTTTGACGTCCACGTTGGTGAAAGTTCTTAACCTCGTGAGAACTAGAAAGCATCACAAATGGATAGGCTGCTCACAAGTTCATATCGTGTCATGTCCAATAAATCCACTACAGTAGTCCGGCCAAGTACGTGCAGGTTGAATACTTAGTCACGCCAAGTACTGCTGTACCAACTCGCCCAACAACAAGTTCGTCTAAAGTACTGCAGGTTGCATACTAGCTTCCCACGAATTCACTCTACAGTTCCTTGGGTGGAATTTAGTACCGCATTTCCCCCGACCCATTTCGTAGAATTACAATATTTCAATCTAACGAAAAATAACAGGCGCAACTTTGAAACTTACGGCAGAAGCGATCTCACGATGACAGTGGACGGTGATGCGACGAGCACTCAAGCACTGTAGTGGCCCACCGAAATATAGAAGCCACGTTTTTTTTTTAATCACTAGAGATCCTAATGAGGCCTTTCGTTGATTCTAGTACAGGCGACATACACTGCCTCGGCTGTCAGCCCACTTTGAATTCGATTACCAAAAACGCCTTTAAGCATGACGGTGCTCCGGCGGCTGGATGACGACGACGCCGGCATGATGATGGAATGACAACAACGGTATGACGACGAGGGCATGAGACAGTTATCACGATTCTAAAATGATAACGATGGTATAACGACAACCGCGTGACGGCATCATCACAATGGGGTCACGACGATAGTATCATGGCAACCTGATGACGAAGCTGGATTGATGACGCTAGTGCCATCACCGAGAGAGCAATACCTTGTGGCCCAAACTATTGGACAAGTTGGGTGACCTGTTTGGCGTAGAAGGTCTGACGACGACGGAGTAAGGGGATAGATAGATAGATAGATAGATAGATAGATAGATAGATAGATAGATAGATAGATAGATAGATAGATAGATAGATAGATAGATAGATAGATAGATAGATAGATAGATAGATAGATAGGCTCAAATGGCTGAATTACGCAAGGAATGCTAATCAAATTATTAATTACTGCAATTACTACCACGTTCAGTGCTCAGCGGTATTGTGGCTGCCCAACGTGCGACTTTAGCGTCGACTTTCCCGCCGGACGCACGACCATGTTTAGACCTACTCCAAGCCATCCTCGCCGCTTTTGGCATAAAAATGTATGGATGCTTCGCCCAAAAGGCGAAGCATCGATTGCGATAGTAAATTAGTAGACACCTATACGAAGTAAGTATAGTAACTATCCTTAGTTACTAGAACTAAGCGCAGTAACTAAGCGTACTAACTAGAACTAAGGACTTCGCAGATAGTTTTCGAGATACGGCCTCACCTACCCCTCGCTTCCGCCCCGTGCCTCGCGCGCGACAAAAGAAGCGTGCTTCCGCCGAGCCTTTCTCCCTCGCGCACGCGACATTGAGCCGCAATCGTCGCCTGTCCCTCGCAAGTCTTCGCTCGCATATACTGCGTACGGCGCGCGGCGGCGATGTCAGCATGTTTGGATTTCATACTTAAAATCACAGCGACGTCCACGACCACGACGTCAGCAAAAAAGGCGCTTGGAGTGTCCATTTAATTGGCATCGCAATAAAAGAAAGCCTAGTTATCTTCCTTGAACTGGCCATGGAACTCACCTGCTTAAAAATCACAATGAACTCCTTACCTTGAAGTTTACTATGATGATTTTCTTTATTCTGCGAGTTCTGCAGATGCAGAAATTTTTTCTGCAATATCCACCATCATTAAACTGTGACCGGCGTGGTTGCTTAGTGACTATGGTGTTGGGCTGCTAAGCATGAGGTCGCGGGATCCAAACCCGGCCGCGGCGGCCGCATTTAGATGGCGGCGGAATGCGAAAGCACCCGTGTACTTAGCTTTAGACGCACGTTGCAAAACGCCAGGTGATCCAAATTATTCCGGAGTCTCCCATTACGGCGTGCCCCATAATGAGATCGTGGTTTTGGCACGTAACACCCCATAATTAAATAATCTAGACCTCTTACTCGACATTCATCAACGGCTGCAAAACTCACCGCTTTCCATGTTGCTCTGGAATTCATAATGCAGGAATCCTCTAACTAATGGTCCCCTATCTATGGCTCCAAAGCTCCATTTAAGAGCCTTATGCCACCGTTTATACGGGGACCTCATGATCATCTTGTTGCCGACATCAAATTACTGCATCCTCTCGCTATTATTAAAGGATAAACTAAAATATCACTGAACCACGCCAAGCCATTGCGGCATCTATGTGACATCCGTTCCGGTAAGCCTCCCCGGTCTTTCACGATTGTATCCACTTCAGAGCAATACCACTCCATTACCGATGACGCTTCAACGCGTCGTTTTCTAGCCCGCAAGCATACAGTGGCACAGTGAAGCCAGTTCAACCGAATTCACTAGCATTCGTCTGTATTACGTAGATCTGCATGTGCAGCTTCACCTTCCGCCTGCGATGCCAAGAGGTGAAGAAAGACTTCTTTGCCGCCGATGTCTTGGCATGGCATTCACGAATGCCATTCATTCTGCATCGGAGCCGAGAGCCCTACACCCAACAGCTGTGGCTGTGCACAAAGGATTAGGCACCTGCTTAGGAGATGTCTCCACTACAGTGCGTCTAGTAAAGAACCCTCTATCATGCTGGATCAAGTGGGCAATCGCCCCTTGCCGGAAGAGAGGTTCCTCGGACATTCATACTCAGCGCAGAAGCCGTTCAACGCATTGCCGCACTTATTTAAGACATGCAGACTGAGTGATTGACCCTAATACTTGTCATGCGGAACAAATCAGTTATGAAGAGTTGTTTCTTTTGCTTGATTTCATCTCGGCTCTGCTCTTTCCAGTTTAATTACCTTTACACTCTCACCCGGTCTATGCACTGGCCAACCCTCCTCCTCTTCTTCCTCCCCTTGGATCAATAGTGTGTTTAATGTTGTATAGTTATCTCTTAAACGTACTCAGGTAAGTTAAAGACATCGAAATGTCAAAACTAATATATTTTTCTGTTTGTTTTGTTATCGCCTTTATTTCTTAGCAAACCAAATGCTTGATTTCGAGTCTGCATGAAGTTTCATATCTCTGCTGTGCGTTCTGTCAGGCGGTCGCTATCAGCGTGCCTTTCTTTTACAGCGTATGCTGTTATGGGCTTATTCCAATAGCCGTTCCGGTACGCGATGTCGCCGCCGCCGCTGTTGGATGCCCCGACCCTCCACCAGTACGGTGGCGCCATCTAGTTAAGGTGCCTGTAACCGCAGCGTGCGCAGCCGCAGGTGACGCGATGCGATTCACACGAGGCGCGCAATCACGCGATTCCGATGTGAGATGTGAGCCACGTTTTCTGGATAGCTCTTTCAGCAGCCGTGCCTCTTCGGTGCACGTTATGGCGTCTCCTCGCAAGGTAGGTATCGCTGCTGAAGAAGTGAATCGTAGAGCTACGTGCGCGGCTACAACCAGTCATCATCGGGCTCAGCAGACTGCTGTGCAGAGAGCATTACAAGTCCGCAGCTCGCCGTCAACGCCGGGCTGGGCAGTTCAGATCGTTCTCGTCGAAACGAGCCGAAGAGACTTTGTGGCGAAGACCCTGGTGTGCGTGGTGCCGAAATTGGAGCTACTCTTGAGCCGCTCCACCAGCTTACGCTGTGACTGTGCTGCGTGTGTCGTAGGCCTCTGACTTTTTCTCACAAGGGACAGAGTTCTTTGCTCTATCCCCCTATCAATACACAGAGAGCGCAGGGGCAGGCGACATTTTCTTTGATATTGGAGATTACTACCGCCACCAAGTCAATGATCATAGTATTGCGTTATATCCACAAAAAAAAAACAGTTACTGCCACACTGGTGTCTGTCTCAATGAGCAAGAGAACCGACGTGTTTATTGTACAGGAACTTTCTTCTCGAAAGCGTTGGTATTCTTATTTGTCAGACAGGTTACCAATCAAACTGCCGCTGCTGCTGCTGTTGCTGGCCAAACCAAGAACCAACGAAGTCGCTGCCAAGACCACCTGCACCTCCGTGTGTATTGCGGTAACGGCGGTCAGAGTTCGAAGAATAGGGGCCACCGAATCCGAAGCTGTCGCCATTGTCTCCCTCTCCATTTCCATATACGCTCAGTCCTCCCAGGCCACCGCCGAAGGCATGACTGCTTCCGTAATCGAGACTTCCTTGGTTTCCGTATCTGCCACCGCCTGCAAAGGTGACGAGGATATTTACTTTTCTTATAGGGTCTTGTGTTTATGAGGTCGCTTGTTCCGATCATAGGAAAATTGTTAGCATTAAGTTTCGTATTGCATATTCTATCGTCCACGTTATAGAAATAATCCACAAAAGGTTTTGTCAGGCATTTACAGCCGAAAGCATCAAATAAACTGCAATTTTTTAGATTTACCGTGAGCCACCAGACTCGGTAATCAAGGCAATGTTGCGACAAATATTCACGCCCTGAAGCATGTGCTCTATCAGTACGCCTGGGTCGAGAACAGCCCAGCAAATTGTGCATGCTATAAGTAGATGGTCTTCTGGCTACGCTCCAGTAGTCTCGACGGCTTTCCGCCAAGACGGATGTGCTGTAAGGCATACACCTGCGTGTTTTACAAGAACAGTAGACTATGCAGTAGCTATCATACTACATTCCTCATGCTGTATTTATCTGTCTCCTTCGTTCCACCAAGCCCGTTCACCAGCATGTGGTAACAGTCTAGAGTCACATCACTCGGTTGACCTTTCCACCTATATCCAATTAAAAGTTATCTCTATTCTTCTCTATCAATACCCTTGTAAAGCCTGCAGAGCAGACAAAGCACTCACGCAACAGTAATTGCATGTTTTCCATGGAAGCGTCAGAGTCCATAAGTCCTGGACTCTGAGTCCAGGAATTATGGACTCTGACTCCATACTCTGACTCCATATGTCAATGGTAGTAGGGGTACCGGGTCACACACTTTTGGGGGAAATGCTTCATTAACATTTAGGTGCTCATAGCAGCTTTAATTCGACAAGAAATAAAGCAGACCACTCTTTCCTGAGAGTAAATCCGGGTTAGTCACCGTATAAGTGACATTCACCCCTTTAAGTACAAGAAACGTTGAATTTATGGTAGTTTGAATAATAGGAGTAATTGACAGGGTTTTTGGGGGTTTGACAGGGGTAATTGGAGATCGCATGGAGAGGTCTTCGTCCTGCAGTGGACATAAAACATATAGGATGATGATGATGATGATGATGATGATGATAAATAGGGAGGTGTTTTCTGTAAACAATAAAGATCCTTTACAAGACATGCCGTATCCCATAATAATTATTTATTTATTTATTATGACCTGTTATTTTAGTGGTGTGAAACCATCCACACTCCAAATCAAACTGCATTGGAAGCGCCAACACCGCTAGAACAACTTTACCCTGCCCGTCAGTTAAAGCAGTACCTAGAGATCACACAGCAAAGCACCTCAAATAAATGAATTTCAAAAAATTATTCTCTTCAAGCAGCTATCATTACATTCTTTGTGTCCTTATATTATGCAATTTTGATCACGCAATTCGGCTTCAAAGTAGGCAATTGCTTGTTGTGCAATTTATTTGACTTTGGTGGAACTTACGTAGGTGAGAGATTAGGTACTGGTAGGCATTTGTAAATGTCGGTCGGTAGGATATAGAATATTTCCCCTGTCTCGGACAGTTTAGCTTATCGGTAGTAATATTTGTGCGTGACTTCGTAAACATTGTGTAAAAAATTGTAAAGCTCACACTGCTACCGCATGTGCTTGAACAACCGAAAGGAGGCTGGACCTTTGTCAGGTGTTGCAAAACACCTTTAGCCCAATCTTCCTCCATCTGCAGTGTATACTGTGAACCGAAATAAAAAGTTTGTTCATGTTGTTGTTAAATATTGCCTTAGGCAGTTATAGTCTGCAAATGCGTGTGGGGTTCTACTGTATTGTGTTATTTAGTCAGTTATTTTTCTTGGCCTCTATAATTCATTCTTCGTATGATGGTTCGTGGTTTATTGAGCTTACGCATGTGATAGTCATCACGTCTATAACGTGAAGCTTAGTTTTTATCCTAAAATCTTCAATTACCAGTTCAGCGCTTTCAAGCGTCGTCCTTTCCTGTTCATTGCGTTTGTTTGTGCTTATTTCAAGTGTTTATAATTTATTTATTGATTTTTATTTGTTTGTACATTGTGCAGCCTTATAGACTAAATTGAATGAACGGTTTATTTATTTCTGTAGACACATAAGGAAAAATGAAGCGAAGCTAAAGGCCATTCGGCCTGACGGAGCTTCGCTACGAGGTAACATAAGTGACGTTAGAACATACAAAAATAAAATTTAAAAAGAGATTGAAATGAAGAACGTAATTTAAAAATGAAATTTAATTGCTCACTTTAATTGTTTAAAGAAGATCACTTCGAATTAAAAAATATAGTAAAATCCAGAGAAACATGACAGTGTACAGGCGTACTTAGATAATGAAGTTCGAATGCAAGGCAGGGCAACAACTTTTAGTAAGCGCAATAATATACATGCCTAGTTATAATTTAGGACTTACTATACTAGAGCATTTAGGAATTTGGGCATTAGGAAATATAAGAAAAAACTGTCCTGAGACAATGAGTAGCAGCCATATTAACGGTGGTGGTGCATTAGTTTCACTGTTTCAGATAGTCATTCCGTCTCAATGAAAAGATGTACAGCGCGTTTTTGACTAGATCTTTAAAATTATAGCACAGATAGCTGAGCCCGTAAATTGTAGTCTTTGTTCTCGCTTATCTTCGTTCCTCTTTGTCATCCAACGTTCGCGAACGCCCGATTCTGATGACCACGTGGACGCAGCGCGGTTGTCACCAAAGACGCGCAAAAAAATAGCATTCGCAAGAAATCGTTACCTATTTTATTTTATTTGTTCATTCACAACTCATCGCCACTTGCATGAAGCTCTTTGGTCATATCTGACCCTTCTGCCAATATATATCATCATCGTCATCATGAGAATTGTTACGTCATACAGATCCTTATTTCAAGGAATAGCTTACATAAGGCAAGCATTTAGGAATCTTCTCAGAGGTTCTGGTAGTGTAGGCAGCACGCAAATATGTACCCTTATGAATGTATTTTTTGTTTTGTTTTTGTTACTTCGAAGCCCACAAATTGGCGATTCCGGGGCTGGTAATACGTTTTTATATACATTTGCGGAACAGTCGCTGGTACCATTTGCAACAAAAGTATGCGGCGTAGATATATCTAAATCCGAAGAGGCGCGTCAAAATGTATAATATTTCGTTTAAACACGTTAAGAAAACAGTACCTCAAAAGCTATACTCACCAAAACCTGAGGGGTTACCGCTGAGGCCACGACCCCACAGTATGTTCTGCTGGTAGGAGGCCACGCAGGCAACTGAAATCGCCAACACAGAGACTAACAGAAGGCTGGTCATGGTTCCTACTTCAAGCTGCTCAACAATTGTGCAGACTTTGGAGGTTCCTACGGTCTTTATAGACCAAAGATGTGAGTGCTGGTCGCCTGTCATCGGCGAGGTTGACCCAAATGCCGAAGCTGCCGTGAGAAAATCAGCCCGACCGATTGTTTCGATTGTACGTCACCGAAGTCATTCGGAACATGCTTTGTCGTTTTACAAAAGGAGGCCCCGGACAATGAAGAAAATATGCTGCAAAGGCTATATGGCATTCTGCAACGGCGAGGCAGAATACGAATTCGTTTCATTGAAAAACGCGGACGTACAAGCTCGCCCTGTTTGATTGATTGATGGGAGGAAATAAGAATGCAGTGAAGTCTCTTCTTCGTCCTTGGCACGCGCAGAATGTTCGGCGCTCGACGCTCACGGCAACACCGCGTCTCTGACGAGAGACGCTTTATATTTTCAGCCTAACGGGTAACAATTCAGACCAATTTATTGCAGCGTGATGTCCTTGGTCCGGCATTAGAGAGGCAATCCCAGAGATACAGGAAACACTGAGATTTAGAGCGACACTACTGAGAAACACTAAAGCATTTGGACAAATGTCTAGAAACTCAGTTTTTGTGAATTTTGCTCCGAGACGTTGATTACTAGAGGAGAAAAAAAAGGCTAAAGTTCAATCGTTTTGTTTAAACTTGGCGCCGGAACCGCAGCAATCGCACAATAGTGGAACGTCATCAATTTCAATGTATATTCTCGTACTTGAGGCGTATGTTGTAGGGAATGTTCCTGAAACTCTCCAAGTCCAGTTTTTATTTTTTGCAGCAGCCATACAAACGCCACTGCCCTCAAGAGACATGTTGGAGGCCTTCTAACGCTCCACGCTTGGACCGCGCATGCGCCGTGGATACCTTGTGGTCATCATGGGCAGGACGACTCGGAAGGCTATTGTTATCTTAATGAAAGTTAGCGAGACCCAGAGCAGATGCGGCCAGAATACCTGACGTCATGACCATCTGGTGCAGAAACTTCAAGGCAGCATAACCGCCTAGCTTTTTTGGGCGGCGACGGTTGTTTATTCGTGATTTAATAATGCAGTTAAATATACTTTGCTGTTTAGTGTCCATTTAAAAGCTAGTCGTGTGGGGTTCATACGGTAATTCTAGAGATATGCAAACGCAATCTGGATGATTGTTAGGGAAAGGCCATGGAATGAGATGGCAAAGATGGCGCCTCATATATTCCTGTTTCTTTCTTTTCTTCTTTTTTTCTGTGCCGGTGAAGTCTCAAGGGCCAAAACACGTAAAAAATGGGAAACAGCGCGAAAAGTTACAAATACTGCCTTATTAGTGTGCAAATGCACGTTATTTGAGAAAAGGATTTAAAACAAAATCCGAACATGCCGTCACATGTGTTGCGCAGGTGGAATTGACGAATAACTGACACTAAACATGCGAAATCATTTTCGAACTCGTCAGTGGCCGCAGCGTTGGGCTGTTGAGAACGATGTTACGGGTTAGCCCACGGCAACGGCCGCCGCGTTCCGATGGGACCGGAATGCAACAATGCTAGAGTACAGTGCATTGGATGCCGATAAAAAAATAATAATAAAGAAAATTCTGGTGCTCAAACTTAATCCGGAGTCCCGCGCTTAAAAACGCCTCATAACCAGATCGTAGTCCTGGCGCGTAAAACTCCCACGTTTACTTTGTTTTGTTCTCTAGAGGCTCTATTCTCGTTTCTAAACAAAAACCTTTGCCGCATCTCAAATTCGGAGCTTTAACACCACCTTAAATAATTGAAATTAAGTTATGTGGTTTTACGCGCCAAAAACCACGATCTGATTATGAGGCACACCGTAGTGGGGTACTCCGGAATAATTTCGACCACCTGGGGTACTTTAACGTGCACCTAAATGTAAGTCCAGGGGTGTTTGCGCATTTCGCCCCCATCGATATGCGGCCGCCGTGGCCGGGATTCGATCCGGCGACCTCGCGCTTAGCAGCCCAACACCATAGCAACTACGCAACCACGGAGGGTGTTTCACACCAACTTCAATGCCTCGCCATCATGTAAATGGATTGCTGAAGGAATGATGAGACTTCTGCCACATTCGCAGCTGTTTTTTCACTCTTTTTTTTTCTTTTTCGCAACAATTTCAAATTGAAGCAATGTCTCATTACTGCACAGATATTCCTAACGCTTTACATTAGTAACGTTTCCCATTGGTCATTAGAACTGGAAACAAACCAGGAGCACTATTGTTTCGCAGACAACTAAGCGATTTCGCTCCTGGCTAATTCAAATGCGGGAAACGTTTTAGGTGCTCCCGTCATCTCGAAAGAAGTGTAATGACATCAGACACATATTGTCGTAGTGGTGGTTTCCGATGTCTGATTTACTTGCGCAGAATTTTAGAGATAGTTATCACTGAGCAACAAGCACTAAAGTAACGTCATGGCAAACCAAGATAAAATAACTTACAAACACTTATTACAAAAGGAAAGCAAGCAAACTTTGTATTTCCAAATGTATTGCAACAGGTGAGCAATATCTCTATCATAATCACCGTCTGCAAAATACAAGTAAAAACGTGATTTTTTGATGTGCTACCCTATAGAGGTAAATAATTAAGCCATCTTGTGCATAGTTTTTCGGGGAATTTGTCAATGACACCGCGTGTTTACTCTCTTATTTGTATTTGTCACATTACCACAATGCAAGGCTCCTGCGGATACACATTCAAATACAAGGCTTATGCAAATTCACGTTCAAAAGTAAAAAAAAAAAGTCGCACTTTTCCCGGAAAGGCAAAGCGTGACTTCAAATTATTAGAAAGCTATACAAGGTAAGGATAGTACTTTTATCGTCCGTATAAACATGTAAACATTCACATGCTAACTAAATTACGAAGCATAGCTTCACGCGCGCACAGGCAAACATAAGCACAACTCACTCGACGACCACGGACACTGGCTGTCGCTTTGACAGCGAGTGTCAAAGCTCGTTTGGCCAATGTAAACTGTATCACAGCTTAGCGGAAACTTGTTACCGACCTTAGTGGCGCAAGTCTCAAAGGGCTTTACACGTCTCTTCCCACAGACGTGTCCCCCCCCCTTTTTTTTTTTTTTTTGCTGTAATCACGTGCTATAGAGCAAAGCCTAGACAGTTTACAAGGGGCTGTGAAAACAACGTGCGTGTATGCATGGCATCACCACAACACTTTTTGTTTTCTATGCCTCTTTTCCTGAATGGTTGCGGCGTGTGCCATTTTGGGCTTCTTTAAAAACGAACCTCCCGCGGCTACTAACGGACAGGAAGGGAAACCCGAGTTTTCCATACGTGACGCCTGCATTCTAAAGCTGGGATCAACCTAGTGCACACAAGACTATCTTAATACCGAATTCAGGCACGACAAAACTATCTCTGTGAGACGCAATACACACACACACATATATATATATATATATATATATATATATATATGTATGTATGTATGTATGTATGTATGTATGTATGCATGTATGTATGTATATATAATACAGATCGTAAATCATATATGCTTGTCTTCTCGCCTTTGTGTGTTTTGTACAGATATATTCCTTTCCTTCTATGACGGACATTACACTCCACCGCAGCGCCTTTCTGTGTACGGCAGCACGGCGGACATAAGTCGTTGATCTAAATTTTGCATTTAACTCTATGCGCAAGTAAAATAAGGCAGGTGTGTTGTGTAAATAAGGCTGGTAAGAAGCACAACAATGAAAAACGCCTCCATTGCACTTCTCTCGGCCTGAGGCCAAAGTTGCTTTATTATGCCGCAGTCGGCGTCTCGACCGTGTTTCTCTTTTTCTTTCTCTTCACGGTGTTCACCAGACAGATCGCTGTTGCTGGTTCTGGCCGCTCCAACCTCCATAGCCGCCACCCATACCGCCACCCATACCGCCACCCATACCGCCACCCATGCCGCCACCCATGCTGCCGGAACCCCCTCCAAGTCCACCGAAAGAGGGTCCTGATTGTGATCCGTAGAATCCACTGCTTCCGTAGCCCTGTGAGCCGAGGCCGCCGCCGACACTGCCGAAGCCGCCACTGCCAGAGCCGGAACCGAAGCCGCCACTGCCAGAGCCGCCACTGCCAAAGCCGGAACCGTAGCCGCCACTGCCTAAGCCGCCACTGCCAGAGCCGGAACCGTAGCCACCACTGCCGAAGCCGCCACTGCCAAAGCCGCCACTGCCGAAGCCACCACTGCCTGTATGTGCATAGGAAGCTCATCAAGCCATTTAAACCAGCATGTATACTTGCGTTTGCATACGATATTAGCTCCCACGTGGCTATGAGCAGTGTCTCGTGAGAAACGTGACGTGACCTCCAAATGAGTATTCTTGTGCACTTGTAGTTTAATAAACGGTTATATCTTTGCTATATAACACGACGGTAAAGTAACGTCTGCAGTAATAAACAAACGTACCAAGCTTTCCTAACCTCTACTAATGCTCAGACAAAACACGATTTGCGGATAATAAGACAAAACAAGGCTTTGGAATCTATTCACCGTGCACCTTTGCCAGCGTGTGCAGCTACAACTATTCATCAATCCCGCATTCCACGCCTCACCAAATGCCAGGCAGGGAAGACCTCATTTACAAAGTGCACTCCCGCGCATTCCTATTTAATCTGCATGTAACTGTGGGGGGGGGGGGGGGGGGTATAGCTGGGTTAGTTCATATTTATTTATTGGGAAGCTATAGCATAGGAAAGACCTGACACTAAAAAGACAGAAACAAGCACACGCTCGCGATTGAGTTGTGTGTGAGCGCTTGTTCGAGTTATCTTCTTCGTGTCTCAGCATTCCTGCGTTCTAGTTTCTGAGCACATAGCTGTTTCTTCAATGCACTACGCAACGACATGGAAAGAAATAAGCAGTCATAAAATTTGAAAAGGATCGAATGCTTAACCATGTGAAATTTAGGACTTTCTGGCTTTCCCTCCTATCTCTTTACTCAAACTGCCGCTGATAGCTTCCATACTGCATGCAACTGCGGAATATTCCGGTGAACTCCCTACCTGTTTCTGTCGTTTAGCTAGATGCATAGCAGGCTAAATAAAAAAGAAGAAACCGCAACATCCACCTATACATAATATATAACGCTTTTTTACCCTATCAAGCAGTTAAAGGTAAGGGTTTTTTTTTTTTTTGTAAGGCGGGGATACGGTTACATGCAGAGGTGTTCTAAAACGGTTGTGCTTAAGGTCAGTTCTTACGCTAGAGCTCACGCTGCGTTCGGTAGAGAAGCGGGGAGCGCAGAGATGTCCACACGTGGCGTTGCACATGCAGCACACAAGGGTGCCAGCAATCAAGTCAGGCTGGTGGGGAAAACAGGTACTATGCGTATATGTTGAACTGGAGCATGTTGGTTTAGGAAAGCCGTATTCTCAGCTATACAGTAACGTTACGGCTATGTGGCAAATGAAAAAAAAAAACTCTGCCGGCAATCTTTTACACATTTTCTTTCCGACCCGCCGATATGTATAACTTGTTCGAAGGAGAACGCGCACCGCTAGACCAAGGTATTCTAGACGCAGTGTACAATTCACAGCGAAAGCTGTGCATGCGAAATCGAGCAACTTAAAGGCGTGTTGCACAAGCCGAGTTCATACAGTTCGTTAGATTCTCTTGAGAACGGATAATGGTAGAGCTCTATTAGAGCTCCCGTTGTTAATGAGTGGCGGTAGTTAGGATTCGAACTGTTGCGGGTTCTCTTCCTGATGTGTCACCTATTTTGCTCCGGGACTACGAGTTCATGCTAAAATCTGGGAACTTTCTTTTTCTTGTTGCGGGGGGGGGAGGATATTGTTATAAGACCGTGCTAGGCAGCAAGATGTCCCAATAATGCTGTTGCGATGGCTTAGCGGCTATTTATTTTCGGCTGCTAAGCACGATGTCAGGGGATCAAATACCGGATGCGGCTGCCAGATTTTGATTGGGCAGAAATGCAAAAACACGAGTGTCCCGTGCACTGAGGGCATGCTAAAGATCCCCTGGTGGTCCAAATTAACCCGAAGTCCCCTACTAAGGCGTGCCTCGTAATCAAAATGTGGTTTTGGCACGTAAAAAGCCAGAATTCTTTCATGTTCCCTGATATTTCCACTCGGAACTGCCGAACAATTTTCTGTGATACGGAGGCCTTAGAAAGAAAATCTAAAATGTAAGAACTGTAAAGCTGGACATGGCAGAAAGTGCCGAAAAATATAAACAATAGGTGGGCTCACTGCAGATATTGTTCTTCAATAGGAAGTTTAATAAAGGTATTCAAGTACACCAAAAAAAAAAAAACACACAGGTAACACTGAAACAGAAGAACCGCGGTCTACTTGTAAACAGTTAAATAAATTTACAATGCACTTTGAAATTTTGGTGAGAATGGTAATTCAGCCTGACAGCTGGAAGCGGAATATTGATTAGGATATAAAGGATTATAAAGGCTGAAAAAAAATTATGCGATAAACGAGAACTCTAAATACCAAGTTCGAAACTCGGTTATTTGCCAGGATAAGCAGCGATTGCATTTTTCTTAACCGAATCTACTGTATTTGCATCAAAAGCAAACTATTCTGACGTGTCAGTTTACAATATAGACGTGTCCGTATGTAAAATACTTATTTCAATCGGTACGCTGCAGCAAAGTGCCATGCAAACATTACTGGTATATTTCAGGGCATTGTTTATTATTTTCTCAGTACGGACAACAAAGGCATTCACGACTTTCTAGATAACTACCATGCTGATAAATTTTGCGGCCTACCAGCTATTTCAACTGTAAAGAAGGTCATATTAAGAAGTGGGCAAATATATTTAGCACTTCTCATCTCGTATAACTATTTTGACAGAGTTGCTGGCAAACTACATATATTTCTTTCACTTTTTAAATCCCATTACCTTGAATTAAGAATATTTTGCAAACTGCTTTAATTTCTAAATAACAAAACCTGTGTATCACAATCCATCTTTCGGGAATTTCAGATTTTCGCAAATATTTTGTCAATAAATGTCCGGCGCTACACACCGGCTTACGCTCTCTCAAGTGCCAAGCATCAAAAAATTTAGTTGTGCGATGGTATCTGTGGTTTAAAAACCTCCGAAGTAAAACTTGCTGTTAAGGAACAGTAGGTACAGAATCAGACGCATAAAATGCTTCAAGTCCCGGATCACGTATTTTGGCTAAATATGACTTGCACATTAAACTTACTTGGGCCAAAGCCTCCTCCCATTCCTCCCCACTGCACACTCTGCTGGAAGGAGGCCACGCAGGCCACGGACACGGCGAGTACGCAGGCAACAAAGAGGCGGGCCATGGTCACGGTCTTGGACTGTAGAAGTCTTGTGAAGATGCAGAAGACATATGTGCTTCTTATATACAAAATTGGCATTGCTGACCGCTTGCCTTCGGGAAGGTTAGGCTACGCCACATGCTTGAAAAAAATAGCTCTTATGCAAGTTCTATGAAATCATGCCACAAACTTCTATTGTTTTGCATAGTAAAGGTTTTTTTCTTTTCTTTATTTATAGACACTGCCCCCCAGGCAAGACGGAACGTTGTCCTTAAAGCCTGTTCATATTGTGTGGGTAGGCGAGCGACATTGCTTGCTTGCCACTGACAGCCGTGACAGGGCTCGTCGAACAGGCTTTTCTATAGGGAGTGATTGATGTAGAAAGATAAGATTGTCGCACAAGCTCCTTTCTTTACTTGCCACTTGTCACGGTCAATCTAAA